>NC_092342.1:160787500-161087500 GCF_046630445.1 Rutidosis leptorrhynchoides
AATCATTTAAGTTAGCATATCATATAGATATAGAACATGTGTTTAGTTGATTTTAAAAGTCTATTTAGAAAGATTAACTTTATTTGTGAACAAGTTTAGAATTAACTAAACTATGTTCTAGTGATTACAAGTTTATAACGTTGAATAAGACAGCTTTTTATGTATGAATCGAATGATGTTATGAACATCATTACTACCTCAAGTTCCTTGGATAAACCTACTGGAAATGAGAAAAATGGATCTAGCTTCAAAGGATCCTTGGATGGCTTGAAAGTTCTTGAAGCAGAATCATGACACGAAAACAATTTCAAGTAAGATTTCCACTCGAAATAAGATTGTTATAGTTATAGAAATTGAATTAAAGTTTGAATATGATTATTACCATGTATTAGAAAGATAACCTACTGTAAGTAACAAAGGTTTCTTGATCTTGGATGATTACTTGGAATGGATTTAGAAAACTTGGAAGTAAACTTGCAATCTTGGAAGTATTCTTGATTTTATGAAACTAGAACTTTTGGAATTTATGAAGAACACTTAGAACTTGAAGATAGAACTTGAGAGAGATCAATTAGATGAAGAAAATTGAAGAATGAAAGTGTTTGTAGGTGTTTTTGGTCATTGGTGTATGGATTAGATATAAAGGATATGTAATTTTGTTTTCATGTAAATAAGTCATGAATGATTACTCATATTTTTGTAATTTTATGAGATATTTCATGCTAGTTGCCAAATGATGGTTCCCACATGTGTTAGGTGACTCACATGGGCTTCTAAGAGCTGATCATTGGAGTGTATATACCAATAGTACATACATCTAAAAGCTGTGTATTGTACGAGTACGAATACGGGTGCATACGAGTAGATTTGTTGATGAAACTGAACGAGGATGTAATTGTAAGCATTTTTGTTAAGTAGAAGTATTTTGATAAGTGTCTTGAAGTCTTTCAAAAGTGTATGAATACATATTAAAACACTACATGTATATACATTTTAACTGATTCGTTAAGTCATCGTTAGTCGTTACATGTAAATGTTGTTTTGAAACCTTTAGGTTAACGATCTTGTTAAATGTTGTTAATCCAATGTTTATAATATCAAGTGAGATTTTAAATTATTATATTATCATGATATTATGATGTATGAATATCTCTTAATATGATCTATATACATTAAATGTCATTACAACGATAATCGTTACATATATGTCTCGTTTCAAAATCATTAAGTTAGTAGTCTTATTTTTACATATGTAGTTCATTGTTAATACACTTAATGATATATTTACTTATCATTTAACATAAATAACCAAGTGTATCAATATCTTAATATGATTCATATGTACCTAGTAAGACGTTATAACGATAATCGTTATATATATCGTTTTCGAGTTTCTTAATTTAATAGTCTCATTTTTATGTATATAACTCAATGTTAAAATACCTAATGAGATACATACTTATAATAAAATCATGTTAACTATATATATAACCATATATATGTCATCGTATAATTTTTACAAGTTTTAACGTTCGTGAATCACCGGTCAACTTGGGTGGTCATTTGTCTATATGAAACCTATTCCAATTAATCAAGTCTTAATAAGTTTGATTGCTTAACAAGTTGGAAACACTTAATCATGTAAATATCAATTTCATTTAATATATATAAACATGGAAAAGTTCGGGTCACTACACTTACTTCTTGTTCCAGATTTTGGATTGAAGCTTGTTGATTTCTAAATGCTTGAGCATTTTGTTCATTGGTTTGTTTCTGAGATGTGAAAAACTGCGTTTGAGTTTCAACTAGCTTCGATATCATATCTTCTAAATTTGGCTTTTTATCATCGGTTTGTGGTGGTTTATTTGGAAAAATAAGTCTTTGCTGATTGTAAGTATTATTAGATACTTGTTGATTACTAGGACCTTGTTGGTTGTTATATGGAATATTTTGGTTATAATTCTGATTTTAATTGTAGTTTGGTCTTGGCGGTTGATAATTATTTTGATAATTATTTCCTGGCCTTTGGTTCATGTATGAAACATTATCTCATTGTTCTATTATTTGTTCAATACTGAGACAATCTTTTGCAAATGTGGTCCTCCACACTGTTCACAACTAATTCGTATTGCGTGAATATCTTTAGTCATCTTTTCCATTCGTCTCTCGAAAGCATCTAACTTTGCAGAAATGGAATCAAAGTCATGGCTAGAATCAGCTCTAGCCGCTTTAGATGATCTAACGATGTCTTTTTCTTGATGCCACTCATGTGAGTGGGAGGCTGTGTTATCAATAATTTTGTAAGCTTCAATTGCGGTTTTCTTCATAATGGAACCACCGGCTGCTATGTCGATGTCTTTTCGTGTAGTAATGTCGCATCCTTGGTAGAATATTTGTACTATTTGATAAGTGTCTAAACCATGTTGAGGACATCCTCTCAACAACTTTCCGAATCTTGTCCACGCTTCATATAAAGTTTCATTTGGCTTTTGTGTGAACGTAACAATTTTTCCTTGAAGTCTCACGGCTTAAGATGTCGGAAAGAATCTTTTAAGAAATTTTTCAACTAAAACATCCCATGTGTCAATCGCCCCTTCACGTAACGATTCTAACCAATCTTTGGCTTCTCCCTTTAAAGTCCAGGGAAATAACATGAGATAGATCTGTTCACCCTTAACTTCTCTGATTTTGAATAAAGTACATGAAATGTCCTGTTCATATCGATTTATAAACGTTCCATATTAATTGATTTCGTTGCGAGGTTTTGACCTCTATATGAGACGTTTTTCAAAGACTACATTCAATTTTAAAACAAACCATAACCTTTATTTTATCGATAAAGGTTTAAAAATATTACGACGATTATCAAATAATGATAATCTAAAATATAGCGTTTTCACACGATTATTACATAATGGTTTACAATAATATTACACATCAACTTAAGTCTTCGAATGCAGTTTTTAAACAGTATTATACAAGCATGCTGACTCCAACTCTTATCCATAAATTAGCATGCAACAGCGGAAGCTCTTAATAATCACTTGAGAATAAACATGCTTTAAACGTCAACAAAAATGTTGGTGAGTTATAGGTTTAACCTATATATTTATCAAATCGTAATAATAGACCACAAGATTTCATACTTCCATTTCTCATAAACAACATGCAATCTGCATAAAAATCATTCATATGATGAACACCTAGTAACCGACCTTAACATGATGCATATAGAATATCCCCATCATTCCGAGACTCTCATCGGACATGATAAATTGAAGTACCAAAGCATCTGTAACTCGGATGAGGCTTGTTGGGTCAAATAGATCTATCTTTAGGATTCGCGTCAATTGGTGGCAATTATAATAAACACCAATTCTTAGGCTACCAAGCTAAAAAGGGGCATATTCGGTTCGATAATTCAACATAGAATGTAATTTTGATCACTTGTGTCCATTTTGTAAAACATTTATAAAACTGCATGCATTCTCATCCCAAAAATAATAGATTTTAAAAGTGGGACTATAACTCAATTTCACAGATTTTTCCTTCGTGGGAAATAAGACTTGGCCACTAGTCGATTCATGAACCTATAATTGAAGGTATTTCGTATGCCCGAGAGACATATTAAATTAATTTGGCTAATGTGTTATGATCCAAGTCGGGTCATACCCAATAACAAGCTTACCGACACCTTATATGTATTTAATCTTAACGATTGGATCGTTAAATAAATACGCGACACTTAAACTTTGGAAAATCGGCTTTCTAAAATATTATTACTTGAGATGAATTATTAGAATAATTTATATTTAATTATTTATAGGTTTAAATAATTATATTGTGTTATATTTTATAAAAGGTTATAAAATATATAATTAACAAAATATATGTATATATATTTATACATGGGTTTATAAATATTATTTTATAAAAAAATTTGCATATTATAATGCCCATGATGTGTGCAGAATTTGGGACTCCAAGAGAGAGCTCACATGCTTGTTTTGCTACTTCCTATATACACAACTTCATAGGTGCATGTCTCACACTTGAACCAAGGCTTGACTCCCTTTCTCTCAAGTAATACTAGACTTTTGGGACTCAAGGGAGTTCATATTTTGGTTTTTACAAGCACATATCTAGTGTCAATCAAATCCTAACTAATTACAAAGGTGTTGGGGTTATTGCTTGTGGGTATTACACACTTGAGGCTTCAAGTTAGAAGCTCTAATTTCATCATCTTCATCATCATCTTGCAACTTTGTAAACTACCCTCAACTAGCTTGAGGAGGTATATATATCTTCTCTACTTGTTATATTTGTTAGCATTTATCCAAGACTTGATATTATCATGGAATTTAACTTAATTGCTTTGCATATAAACATGAACTTATCATCATGCTTCCGCTTTCTATAACTATCATTAAATGGTTTCATGAGCAAGTTAACTTAAAGAACATGTTGTTTATAAAGTTGTTAAATTCCATCAATGGTATCAGAGCCGAGGTCTATGGATTATGCTTCTTATATTGTCTTTAAACCCACTATATTTTCATTTCAAGTACATGCATGAAAATGGAATGCAAAAATTGTCGGGTTTGGGTGGGTTTGGAATTTTGGCCGAATTTTTAGGAGACCCAAAATGGGTTTTTGGGTTCTTCCATTTGGTCAAATTTTGGTTGAATGTTAATGTTCACAATCTAAGACTTGACCTTTTGTTTGGTCGAATGTTTGGTTGATTTAATTCATTCATATGGTTTGTAATAATATTTATTCAATTTGGTTTGTATTATTATTATTTTGGTTATGTAATTTATTTTATATTTGGTATGTAAAATAGATTAGGTTGTATTTTCATTTTTTAGACAAAATGTATTAGGATATATTTTGTAAAATGATGAAGATGATGAAGACTTGAAGAACAAATGAAGAAGCATTTGGATGCAAGATTAAGTGGGAGATTTAAAATCTCCTACTTTGTGTTATAACCCCTTAACCGGTGACATTTATTTTCGGCTAAACAAATGTCTACCAAATTGGCTTGATTGTGAACACATTTGTTTTGCATGCGTGGTTGATTTATTTCTTGTATGATTGTGGATTGTGTATGTTACTACAACAAGTTATCACACAAGTTAACAACAAGCAAAACTACAATTTAATTGGTTAAATTATTAACAACATGACATTTACCAAACTACAATTTAATCGGTTAAATTGAAATGTCAAAAGATGCTGATAAATGGTTATTAAGAACATGATAAGGATCATATATATAAAATGGTTTATATCAAGTAATTGGCTAAAATTACAAGACTTGAAAATGGATTTCAAATGAACCATACACTAAATGCATGTTAGTGTATGGCATAAATGTTTTCTTAAACTAGGATTAACGAAAACTTAAAATCCCTTAATCGACAAGGCAAACAAGTTAAACGCCATCCTTTTATGTGACACTTCAAAATATTAGGGAACTCATAATGGGATAAAGGTCACCTAACCGTTATGAGCAAACTAATATGATTGAGGTAAATTTCGCACACTTGTGGGATAAAGTCACCTAACCACTTGTATGTTAAATTTTGCACGTTTACATAAGTAGGACGACTGGATTTGGGAATCATGAACTTAGGGTCACCGAAGCATGAGGAAAAAATAGGCGTTGATGGGATAAATATGCCATGCAAAAGGATTGAATGATCCCATAACTTAGAAGTTACAAAAGGATTGCAATTGTCATATAATGACTACCTAGCTAAATCAAATGATGGGATAAAGGTCACCTAACCGAAATTTGGCTTACCGTTGGATTCTAAAATTTAATAAATATCAATTGGATTTAAAGGGTATTGATTGTTAAATTAAAATTAATACTTAAACAACTTTGTTAAATTTTTGTAGATGGCCACCAATAACAACAACAACATTCCAAACGCACCTATCAACTTTAACAACCTATCGTTGAGGTCAATCCTCGAAAAGGAAAAACTCAACCATACGAACTTCATGGATTGGTTCCGCAATCTAAGAACTGTCCTCAAACTTGAGGATAAGGCGTATGTATTGGAAGACCCCATTCCCGTTCAACCGGACGAGGATGGTACGGAAGGCATGGCTTATTGGGAGAAATATTGCACCGATTCGTTGCAAGTTTCTTGCCTCATGCTTGGGACTATGATACCCAAACTCCAAAAGGATTTTGAGCATCATAGTGCATATGACATGATCACACAGTTGAAGGAGATGTTCCTTCAACAAGCTCATGTCGAGCGCTTTGAAACGGTCCGAGCGCTTCATGCATGTCAGATGGACGACTCCCAATCCGTTTCATCTTATGTCCTTAAGATGAAAAGCCTAATTGATCGAGCAAACCGTCTAAATTGCAACGTGTCTAATGAATTAGCCACAGACCTTATTATCAACTCATTGTCAAAAAGGTTTGACACATTTGTAATGAATTACAACATGAATGGTTGGGATAAAAGCATTGGCGAATTACATGCCATGCTTAAGACGGGAGAAACAAGCATGTGTAAAAGGGCTTCACCCGTGTTTACGATCAATGAAGGCGGGTCCAAAAACAATAACACTTCTAAGCCAAAGGCGGCTAAGAGGAAAGGACCCGCCTACCAAGGCAAGGGAAAGGGGATGATGGTTACCCCAACCAACAACAACAAGAAGCAAAAGGTTGCCAGAAAGGCTAACCCCAAGGAAGATCCGTGCTTTGGTTTCGGTGAAATGGGTCACTGGAAACTCAACTGCCCGGTCTACCTTAAGGAGTTGAAGGAAAAGAGGGATGTAGGGCAAACCTCAGGTAATGTATATATGGTATACATTGAGCTTAGTATTACTTCTTCTAATACATGGGTATTAGACACAGGATGTGGAACTCATATTTGCAATTCTTTGCAGGGGTTCAAAAGAAGTAATCAAGATGCGGGAACAACAAGTCTCTTCATGGGAAATGGAGCAAGGGTACAAGTGAAAGCTCATGGAGACTTTATTTTAAAGCTTCCAAGTGGTTTGGAGCTTATTTTGAAAAATGTTTTGTATGCACCCGATTTATCACGAAACATTATTTCTGTATCCCGTTTGAAACAATATGGTTTTAATCTTAATTTCATTAATGATGATATCCATGTTTCTTTAGATAATGTGTTCTATTTCAAGGCTTTGCCTTCGAATGGTATTTATGAATTGGTTCATGATGACACATCATACAATAGCTCAATGTTCCATACAAACACCAAGAGACTCAAAAGGGATTTGAGTGATTCCTACTTATGGCATTGCCGCCTTGTTCACATAAACAAGAATCGTATGCATACACTTTAAAAGAATGGACTTTTGAAATCAAATGAACTAGACTCGTTTGATGTATGTGAATCTTGTTTACAAGGCAAAATGACTAAAGCACCTTTCAAAGGGACCTATGAAAGGGCTAAAGACTTATTGGGATTAATACATTCGGATGTATGTGGACCCTTTAAGCCCATGACTAGGAAAGGTGAAAGATACTTCGTCACTTTCATTGATGACTTTAGTCGTTTTGGGTATGTCTACTTGTTAAGACATAAGGACGAAAATTTTTGAAGCGTTCAAGGAATATCAAAACGAAGTACAAAATCAACTCAATAAGACAATCAAGGTACTTCGTACCGATAGAGGAGGTGAAAACCTAAGCGACGCTTTCCAAGATCATCTTAGAAATTGTGGGATTATCTCGCAACTTACTCCTCCTGGAACACCCCAACTTAATGGAGGAACCAAACCCTAATGGATATGGTTCGATCTATGATGGCTAGAAGCTCGTTACCTCTATCATTTTGGGGTTATTGTCTATACTCCATGGCTCGTATTTTAAATATAGCCCCAACCAAGAAAGTGGAACGAACTCCTCATGAGATGTGGTTTGGAAAACCTCCATCTCTATCATACTTAAAGGTATGGGGATGTGAAGCTTACCCTAAGCATTACGTCCCTAATAAGTTGAATGCTCGATTCACGAAGTGTATCTTCATAGGATATCCCAAGGATGATATGGGATATTATTTCTATGATCCATCCGAGCAGAATGTATTTGTTGCTCGAAAGGCTGAATTCCTTGAAACTAAGTTCCTAATGGAAGGAAATAGTGAAAGGAAGATAGATCTTGAAGAGGTTCAAGATCAAGTAGATGATACACAATTGGTTGACACTAGCACTCAACATGAAAATGTTGAGAGTGATCAAATGGATGATCAAAATACACAAGACGTTCGAAGATCTAGTAGGATTAGTAATCCACCTGAGAGATATGGGTTTCTCATGGATGGTTGCTTTGTGGTTGATTTGGATGAACCAACAAACTACCAAGATGCTTTATCAAGGATTGATAAAGATAAATGGCAGGAAGCCATGAACGCTGAGATACAATCCATGTATGACAACCAAGTTTGGAAACTTGTTACACAACCTACTGGCTCAAGGCTAGTTGATTGTAAATGGCTTTTCAAAATGAAAACTGATATACATGGAAACTTGGACACATATAAAGTTAGACTTGTAGCAAAAGGTTTCACTCAAACTCAAGGGGTTGACTATGATGAAACTTTTTCGCCTGTGGCAATGCTAAAGTCTATTAGGATATTACTTGCCATTGCTGCGCATTATGATTATGAAATATGGAAAATGGATGTCAAGACCGCTTTCCTAAATGGACATCTTGAGAAAGATGTCTATATGGTTCAGCCTGAAGGTTTTGTTGATCCGAAATATCCTAAAAAGGTATGCAAGTTAAAGAAGTCAATCTACGGATTGAAACAAGCATCTAGAATGTGGAATCATATTTTTAATGAAGAGGCCAAGAAATTTGGCTTCATTAAAAATGGTGATGAAGCTTATGTATACAAGAAAGCTAGTGGGAGCACTATCATGTTCCTTTTACTATATGTGGATGATATGTTGTTATTTCAAAACGATATTCTGGAAATGCAAGGTGTTAAAACTTGGCTAAGTAAATGCTTTTCCATTAGGGATCTTGGAGAAGCACAATACTTTTTGGGGATTGGGATCTACAGGGATAGATCCAAGAAACTGATAGGTTTGAATCAAAGTGCATACATTGAAAAGATCTTGAAAAGGTTCAAAATGGAGAACTCTAAGAAAGGTTTGGCACCTATTCAAAAGGGAACACTTCTTAGTTCATCTCAGTGCCCCACCACGAAAGATGAACAGGAGAGAATGAAGAAAGTCCCATATACATCTGCCATTGGGTCAATCATGTATGCAATGATATGCACTAGACCGGATGTGTCATGCGCCCTTAGCCTGACAAGTAGATACCAGAATAACCAGGAAACAGTCATTGGATTACTGTTAAAAGTATATTGAAATACCTTAGGAGGACTAAAGATATGTTTCTAATATATGGGTCTGGTGAGGAGGAAGCTGTAAAAGGTTACGTGGACACGAGTTTCCAAACTGATCGAGATGATTCTCGATCACATTCCGGTTATGTCTTCACGTTAAATGGAGGTGCGGTCTCTTGGAAGAATTCAAAATAGGATGTTGTTGCATTATCCACTACAGAGTCGGAGTACATTGCCGCCTCATTGGCAGCTCAGGAAGCTGCATGGATGAAAAAATTCATCGACGACTTAGGAGTAGTCTGAAATGTCCCGTTCTTATTGATTAAAAACGTTCCATATTAATTGATTTCGTTGCGAGATTTTGACCTCTATATGAGACGTTTTTCAAAGACTGCATTCATCTTTAAAACAAACCATAACCTTTATTTCATAAATAAATGTTTAAAAAGCTTTACGTAGATTATCAAATAATGATAATCTAAAATATCCTGTTTACACACGACCATTACATAATGGTTTACAATATAAATATGTTACATCGAAATCAGTTTCTTGAATGCAGTTTTTACACAATATCATACAAACATGGACTCCAAATCTTGTCCTCATTTTAGTATGCAACAGCGGAAGCTCTTAGTATTCACCTGAGAATAAACATGCTTTAAACGTCAACAAAAATGTTGGTGAGTTATAGGTTTAACCTATATATATCAAATCGTAACAATAGACCACAAGATTTCATATTTCAATACACATCCCATACATAGAGATAAAAATCATTCATATGGTGAACACCTGGTAACCGACATTAACAAGATGCATATATAAGAATATCCCCATCATTCCGGGACACCCTTCGACTATGATATAAATTTCGAAGTACTAAAGCATCTAGCACTTTGGATGGGTTTTGTTAGGCCCAATAGATCTATCTTTAGGATTCGCTTCAATTAGGGTGTCTGTTCCCTAATTCTTAGATTACCAGACTTAATAAAAAGGGGCATATTCGATTTCGATAATTCAACCATAGAATGTAGTTTCACGTACTTGTGCCTATTTTGTAAATCATTTATAAAACCTGCATGTATTCTCATCCCAAAAATATTAGATTTTAAAAGTGGGACTATAACTCACTTTCACAGATTTTTACTTCGTCGGGAATTAAGACTTGGCCACTGGTTGATTCACGAACCTATAACAATATATACATATATATCAAAGTATGTTCAAAATATATTTACAACACTTTTAATACATTTTGATGTTTTAAGTTTATTAAGTCAGCTGTCCTCGTTAGTAACCTACAACTAGTTGTCCACATTAAGATGTACATAAATAAATCGATAAATATTATCTTGAATCAATCCACGACCCAATGTATACGTATCTCAGTATTGATCACAACTCAAACTATATATATTTTGGAATCAACCTCAACTCTGTATAGCTAACTCCAACATTCACATATAGAGTGTCTATGGTTGTTCCGAAATATATATAGATGTGTCGACATGATAGGTCGAAACATTGTATACGTGTCTATGGTCTCTCAAGATTACATAATATACAATACAATTTGATTAAGTTATGGTTGGAATAGATTTGTTACCAATTTTCACGTAGCTAAAATGAGAAAAATTATTCAATCTTGTTTTACCCATAACTTCTTCATTTTAAATCCGTTTTGAGTGAATCAAATTGCTATGGTTTCATATTGAACTCTATTTTATGAATCAAAACAGAAACAGTATAGGTTTATAGTCGGAAAAATAAGTTACAAGTCGTTTTTGTAAAGGTAGTCATTTCAGTCGAAAGAACGACGTCTAGAAGACCATTTTAGAAAACATACTTCCACTTTGAGTTTAACCATGATTTTTGAATATAGTTTCATGTTCATAATAAAAATCATTTTCCCAGAATAACAAATTTTAAATCAAAGTTTATCATAGTTTTTAATTAACTAATCCAAAACAGCCCGCGGTGTTACTACGACGATGTAAATCTGGTTTTACGGTGTTTTTCGTGTTTCCAGGTTTTAAATCATTAAGTTAGCATATCATATAGATATAGAACATGTGTTTAGTTGATTTTAAAAATAAAGTTAGAAGGATTAACTTTTATTTGCGAACAAGTTTAGAATTAACTAAACTATGTTATAGTGATTACAAGTTTAAACCTTCGAATAAGATAGCTTTATATGTATGAATCGAATGATGTTATGAACATCATTACTACCTCAAGTTACTTGGATAAACCTACTAGAAATGAGAAAAATGGATCTAGCTTCAAAGGATCCTAGGATGGCTTGAAAGTTCTTGAAGCAGAATCATGACACGAAAACAATTTCAAGTAAGATTTCCACTCGAAATAAGATTGTTATAGTTATAGAAATTGAATTAAAGTTTGAATATAATTATTACCTTGTATTAGAAAGATAACCTACTGTCAGTAACAAAGGTTTCTTGATCTTGGATGATTACTTGGAATGGATTTAGAAAACTTGGAAGTAAACTTGCAATCTTGGAAGTATTCTTGATTTTATGAAACTAGAACTTTTGGAATTTATGAAGAACACTTAGAACTTGAAGATAGAACTTGAGAGAGATCAATTAGATGAATAAAATTGAAGAATGAAAGTGTTTGTAGGTGTTTTTGGTCGTTGGTGTATGGATTAGATATAAAGGATATGTAATTTTGTTTTCATGTAAATAAGTCATGAATGATTACTCATATTTTTGTAATTTTATGAGATATTTCATGCTAATTGCCAAATGATGGTTCCCACATGTGTTAGGTGACTCACATGGGCTGCTAAGAGCTGATAATTTGAGTGTATATACCAATAGTACATACATCTAAAAGCTGTGTATTGTACGAGTACGAATACGGGTGCATACGAGTAGAATTGTTGATGAAACTGAACGATGATGTAATTGTAAGCATTTTTGTTAACTAGAAGTATTTTGATTAGTGTCTTGAAGTCTTTCAAAAGTGTATGAATACATATTAAAACACTACATGTATATACATTTTAACCGAGTCGTTAAGTCATCGTTAGTCGTTACATGTAAGTGTTGTTTTGAAACCTTTAGGTTAACGATCTTGTTAAATGTTGTTAATCCAATGTTTATAATATCAAATGAGATTTTAAATTATTATATTATCATGATATTATGATGTATGAATATCTCTTAATATGATATATATATATATATATATATATATATATATATATATATATATATATATATATATATATATATATATATATATATATATATATACATTAAATGTCGTTACAACGATAATCGTTACATATATGTCTCGTTTCAAAATCATTAAGTTAGTAGTCTTGTTTTTACATATGTAGTTCATTGTTAATATACTTAATGATATGTTTACTTATCATAATATCATGTTAACTATATATATATCCATATATATGTCATCATATAGTTTTTACAAGTTTTAACATTCGTGAATCACCGGTCAACTTGGGTGGTCAATTGTCTATATGAAACCTATTTCAATTAATCAAGTCTTAACAAGTTTGATTGCTTAACATGTTGGGAACACTTAATCATGTAAATAACAATTTCATTTAATATATATATAAACATGGAAAAGTTCGGGTCACTACAGTACCTACCCGTTAAATAAATTTCGTCCCGAAATTTTAAGCAGTTGGAGGTGTTGATGTATCTTCTGGAAATAAATGCGGGTATTTCTTCTTCATCTGATCTTCTCGTTCCCAGGTGAACTCGGGTCCTCTATGAACATTCCATCGAACCTTAATAATTGGTATCTTGTTTTGCTTAAGTCTTTTAACCTCACGATCCATTATTTCGACGGGTTCTTCGATGAATTGAAGTTTTTCGTTGATTTGGATTTCATCTAATGGAATAGTGAGATCTTCTTTAGCAAAACATTTCTTCAAATTCGAGAGGTGGAAAGTGTTATGTACAGCCGCGAGTTGTTGAGGTAACTCAAGTCGGTAAGCTACTGGTCCGACACGATCAATAATTTTGAATGGTCCAATATACCTTGGATTTAATTTCCCTCGTTTACCAAAACGAACAACGCCTTTCCAAGGTGAAACTTTAAGCATGACCATCTCTCCAATTTCAAATTCTATATCTTTTCTTTTAATGTCAGCGTAGCTCTTTTGTCGACTTTGAGCGGTTTTCAACCGTTGTTGAATTTGGATGATCTTCTCGGTAATTTCTTGTATTATCTCCGGACCCGTAATCTGTCTATCCCCCACTTCACTCCAAAAAATCGGAGACCTGCACTTTCTACCATAAAGTGCTTCAAACGGCGCCATCTCAATGCTTGAATGGTAGCTGTTGTTGTAGGAAAATTCTGCTAACGGTAGATGTCGATCCCAACTGTTTCCAAAATCAATAACACATGCTCGTAGCATGTCTTCAAGCGTTTGTATCGTCCTTTCGCTCTGCCCATTAGTTTGTGGATGATAGGCAGTACTCATGTCTAGACGAGTTCCTAATGCATGCTGTAATGTCTGTCAGAATCTTGAAATAAATCTGCCATCCCTATCAGAGATAATAGAGATTGGTATTCCATGTCTGGAGACGACTTCCTTCAAATACAGTCATGCTAACTTCTCCATCTTGTCATCTTCTCTTATTGGCAAGAAGTGTGCTAATTTGGTGAGACGATCAACTATTACCCAAATAGTATCAAAACCACTTGCAGTCCTTGGCAATTTAGTGATGAAATCCATGATAATGTTTTCCCATTTCCATTCCGGTATTTCGGGTTGTTGAAGTAGACCTGATGGTTTCTGATGCTCAGCTTTGACCTTAGAACACGTCAAACATTCTCCTACGTATTTAGCAACATCAGCTTTCATACCCGGCCACCAAAAATATTTCTTGAGATCCTTGTACATCTTCCCCGTTCCAGGATGTATTGAGTATCTGGTTTTATGAGCTTCTCTAAGTACCATTTCTCTCATATCCCCAAATTTTGGTACCCAAATCCTTTCAGCCCTATACCGAGTTCCGTCTTCCCGAATATTAAGATGCTTCTCCGATCCTTTGGGTATTTCATCCTTTAAATTTCCCTCTTTTAAAACTCCTTGTTGCGCCTCCTTTATTTGAGTAGTAAGGTTATTGTGAATCATTATATTCATAGATTTTACTCGAATGGGTTCTCTGTCCTTCCTGCTCAAGGCGTCGGCTACCACATTTGCCTTCCCCGGGTGGTAACGAATCTCAAAGTCATAATCATTCAATAATTCAATCCACCTATGCTACCTCATATTCAGTTGTTTTTGATTAAATATGTGTTGAAGAGTTTTGTGGTCGGTATATATAATACTTTTGACCCAGTATAAGTAGTGCCTCCAAGTCTTTAATGCAAAAACAACCGCGCCTAATTCCAAATCATGCGTCGTATAATTTTGCTCGTGAATCTTCAATTGTCTAGACGCATAAGCAATTACCTTCGTTCGTTGCATTAATACACAACCAAGACCTTTCTTTGAGGTGTCACAATATATCACAAAATCATCATTCCCTTCAGGCAATGACAATATAGGTGCTGTAGTTAGCTTTTTCTTCAATAAGTGATACGCTTTCTCTTGTTGATCCTTCCATTCAAATTTCTTCCCTTTATGCGTTAATGCAGTCAAGGGTTTTGCTATTCTGGAAAAGTCTTGGATGAACCTTCTGTAGTAACCAGCTAGTCCTAAAAACTGGCGTATGTGTTTCGGAGTTTTCGGGGTTTCCCACTTTTCAACAGTTTCTATTTTTGCCGAATCCACCTTAATACCCTCTTTGTTCACTATGTGACCGAGGAATTGAACTTCTTCCAACCAAAATGCACACTTTGAAAACTTAGCGTATAGTTCTTCCTTCCTTAATACTTCTAACACCTTTCTCAAATGTTCACCGTGTTCTTGGTCATTCTTTGAGTAAATAAATATGTCATAAATGAAAACAATGACAAACTTGTCAAGGTATGGTCCACACACTCGGTTCATAAGGTCCATGAACACAGCTGGTGCATTAGTTAAACCAAACGGCATGACCATAAACTCGTAATGACCGTAACGTGTTCTGAAAGCAGTCTTTAGAATATCATCTTCTTTCACCCGCATTTGATGATACCCGGAACGTAAGTCAATCTTTGAATAAACAGACGAGCCATGTAGTTGATAAAATAAGTCGTCGATTCTCGGTAGTGGGTAGCGGTTCTTGATGGTAAGTTTGTTCAACTCTCGGTAGTCGATACACAACCTGAATGTACCATCTTTCTTCTTGACAAACAAAACAGGAGCTCCCCACGGTGATGTGCTTGGTCGAATGAAACCACGCTCTAAAAGTTCTTGTAATTGGCTTTGCAGTTCTTTCATCTCGCTGGGTGCGAGTCTGTAAGGAGCACGAGCTATTGGTGCAGCTCCTGGTACAAGATCTATTTGAAATTCAACGGATCGATGTGGGGGTAATCCCGGTAATTCTTTCAGAAATACATCGGGAAATTCTTTTGCGACGGGAACATCATTGATGCTCTTTTCTTCAGTTTGTACTTTCTCGACGTGTGCTAGAACAACATAGGAACCCTTTTTTATTATTTTTTGTGCCTTCAAATTACTAATAAGATGTAGCTTCGTGTTGCCCTTTTCTCCGTACACCATTAAGGGTTTTCCTTTTTCTCGTATAATGCGAATTGCATTTTTGTAACATACGATCTCTGCTTTCACTTCTTTCAATCAGTCCATACCGATTATCACATCAAAACTCCCTAACTCTACTGGTATCAAGTCAATCTTAGATGTTTCGCTAACCAGTTTAATTTCTCGATTCCGACATATATTATCTGCTGAAATTAATTTACCATTTGCTAATTCGAGAAAAATTTACTATCCAAAGGCGTCAATGGACAACTTAATTTAGCACAAAAATGTCTACTCATATAGCTTCTATCTGCACCCGAATCAAATAAAACGTAAGCAGATTTATTGTCAATAAGAAACGTACCCGTAACAAGCTCCGGGTCTTCCTGTGCCTCTGCCGCATTAATATTGAAAACTCTTCCGCGGCCTTGTCCATTCTTGTTCTCCTGGTTCGGGCAATTTCTAATAATGTGGCCCGGTTTTCCACATTTATAACAAACTACATTGGCATAACTTGCTCTGACACTACTTGCTCCGCCATTACTCGTTCCGACACCATTTGTTCCTTTCGTTCTGTTAAGCCCTGGTACGTAGACCTCACACTTCGCCGCGCTATGACCATTTCTTTTACACTTGTTGCAAAATTTGTTGCCGAATCCCGAGTGATACTTTTCACACCTTTGGCATAGCTGCTTCTGATTGTTGTTGTTGTTGTTGTTGTTGTTATTGTTGTTGTTGCGATTATTGTTGTAATTGTTGTTGTTGTTGTATTGGTGATTCTTATCACCGTTTTCCTCCCACTTTCTTTTGACTTGCTTCACATTGGCCTCTTCAGCCGTCTGTTCTTTAATTCTTTCCTCAATCTGGTTCACTAGTTTGTGAGCCATTCTACATGCCTGTTGTATGGAGGCGGGCTCGTGTGAACTTATATCTTCTTGGATTCTTTCCGGTAATCCTTTCACAAACGCGTCGATCTTCTCTTCCTCATCTTCGAACGCTCCCGGACACAATAGGCACAATTCTGTGAATCGTCTTTCGTACGTGGTAATATCAAATCCTTGGGTTCGTAACCCTCTAAGTTCTGTCTTGAGCTTATTGACCTCGGTTCTGGGACGGTACTTCTCGTTCATCAAGTGCTTGAATGCTGACCACGGTAGTGCGTACGCATCATCTTATCCCACTTGCTCTAGATAGGTATTCCACCATGTTAACACAGAACCTGTGAAGGTATGCGTAGCGTACTTCACTTTATCCTCTTCAGTACACTTACTTATGGCAAACACCAATTCGACCTTCTCGGTCCACCGTTTCAATCCGATCGGTCCTTCGGCTCCATCAAATTCCAAAGGTTTGCAGGTAGTGAATTCTTTGTAGGTGCATTCTACACGATTTCCTGTGCTGCTAGATCCAAGGTTATTGTTGGTATGTAGCGCAGCCTGTACTGCGGCTATATTTGAAGCTAGAAAAGTACGGAATTCCTCTTCATTCATATTCACGGTGTGTCGAGTAGTCGGTGCCATTTCCTTCAAAATTGTCAAATGGAACAAGTTAATCATACAGAATATTAAGAGTAGTTAATAGTATTTCGTAGCATAATATGAACTCATTTATAAAAGCTTTTTCTTCCTATTAGCGTTTTATAAGTTTAAATTCGGGTAGTACCTACCCGTTAAGTTCATACTTAGTAGCTAATATACAATTCAACTACTACAATTCTATATGAAAAACTGATTATAATAATATTTCGCGTTCAAACTTTTATACAATATTTTACAAACTTACAATACCGCTTATTTTACATAAAGCATGAAATATAGCACACAATAACTTTGATACAAGATAGTTGTGAAGATAATTCTAGCTAGTACACAAGTCATTCAGCAAAGGCAATAAAGACACGTAATTCATACGTCCAGAAACAAGTCATGCATTCTGGTTTTACTAGGACTACTTCCCATCATTGGTCTTGTGGAACATAACCGTTATGGCCGTTGATAAGACAGCGTGTTGTAACGTCGTCAAAGGGACGAGGGTTATGTAATGACCAACAGTCTCGTAATAACCTAAAAACCTCATTTCTTACCTCAATTACCGACTCCGTCACTTGTGGGAACGTTTTGTTTAATAGTTGTAGCCCGATGTTCTTTTTCTCACTTTGGTGAGAAGCGAACATTACTAACCCGTAAGCATAGCATGCTTCTTTATGTTGCATGTTAGCCGCTTTTTCTAAATCATGAAGTCCTATATTCAGATACATTGAGTCAAAATAATTTCTTAACCTGTTGCGTAAAATAGCATTTGGGTTCCCCGCAATATATGCGTCAAAGTAAACACATCGTAACTTATGGGTTTCCCAATGTGATATCCCCCATCTTTCAAACGAAAGTCTCTTATAAACCAAGGCATTCTTGGAACGTTCTTCGAATGTCTTACAAACTGATTTCACCGTAAATAGTTGTGCCGAAGAATTCTGACCGACTCTAGACAAGATTTCATCAATCATGTCTCCGGGTAGGTCTCTTAAAATATTGGGTTGTCTATCCATTTTGTGTTTTTATACTGTAAAATAGACAAGAGTTAGATTTATAAAAAAAATACTTATTAATACAAGCAATTTTTATATATATCATAAAGCATAAGCACACTATATTACATATATTACACCACACGAATACAACTATCTTATTCTGACTCGCTCGTTTCTTCTTCTTCGGTTTTGGTTCGTTTTGCCAAGTTTCTAGGGATATATAATGTTCCCCTAATACGAGCTGTCATTTTCCGCAACGGTTTAGAAAAACCTGGTGGTTTAGAGGTTCCCGGGTCATTGTTACAACTTAAGGGCTTTAGGGGTTGACGATACATATAAGTTTCATAGGGGTTGGAATTAGATTTCTCTATTTTTTTTCCCTTTCCCTTATTATTTTCTTTTGCCTTTTTAAATTCAGTTGGGGTAATTTCTATAACATCATCGGAATTCTCGTCGGAATCCGATTAATCAGAGAATTGGTAATCCTCCCAATATTTTGCTTCCTTGGCGAAAACACCATTGACCATAATTAACCTTGGTCGGTTGGTTGAGGATTTTCTTTTACTTAACCGTTTTATTATTTCCCCCACCGGTTCTAAAGAAAACACGGTCGAAGTCCAGACTCACTAATGCATCCTAACAAACTCGATAAGACACACTAATGCAAATTTTCTGGTTCTCTAAGACCAACGCTCGGATACCAACTGAAATGTCCCATTCTTATTGATTAAAAACGTTCCATATTAATTGATTTCGTTGCAAAGTTTTGACCTCTATATGAGACATTTTTCAAAGACTGCATTCATTTTTAAAACAAACCATAACCTTTATTTCATAAATAAAGGTTTAAAAAGCTTTACGTAGATTATCAAATAATGATAATTTAAAACATCCTGTTTACACACGACCATTACATAATGGTTTACAATACAAATATGTTACATCGAAATCAGTTTCTTGAATGCAGTTTTTACACAATATCATACAAACATGGACTCCAAATCTTGTCCTTATTTTAGTATGCAACAGCGGAAGCTCTTAGTATTCACCTGAGAATAAACATGCTTTAAACGTCAACAAAAATGTTGGTGAGTTATAGGTTTAACCTATATATATCAAATCGTAACAATAGACCACAAGATTTCATATTTCAATACACATCCCATACATAGAGATAAAAATCATTCATATGGTGAACACCTGGTAACTGACATTAACAAGATGCATATATAAGAATATCCCCATCATTCCGGGACACCCTTCGGATATGATATAAATTTCGAAGTACTAAAGCATCCGGTACTTTGGATGGGGTTTGTTAGGCCCAATAGATCTATCTTTAGGATTCGCGTCAATTAGGGTGTCTGTTCTGAAGGTATTTCGTATGCCCGAGAGACATATTAAATTAATGTGGCTAATATGATATGATCCAAGTCGGGTCATACCCAATAACAAACTTACCAACACCTTATTCGTATTTGATCTTAGCAATTAGATCGTTGATTAAATACGCGACACTTGAACTTTAAGAAAAATGGTTTTCTGAAATATTACTTGATGTGTATATATATAAATTATGGAATAATTTATATATCATGAATTTAATTATTTATAGGTTGAATAATTAATAATGTTATGTTACATTTTATAAAAATTGGTTTTATAAAAAATATGTACATAACTAAATATGGAAATTTATAAAAATGGTTTTATAAATCTAATTCTTTTATAAAACTTATTTTATAAAATAATTAGAAGTGGCATTGGGACTTATGTTCACATGCTAGGATTTCTTGAAAGGAGACAATTCGATTTGCATATACAAGACCAAGACTCTCTTGAGAGAAAACACACATGCAACTACATTTCAAGTAAAGAAAAAAAAAATTCTGCACTCCTCATTAGAGTGTGCTGCTGCCGTGAGCTTCCTTGCACACAATGGAGTTCCATTTTTTTTTTTTTTTTGCAAGCCATATTCAAGTGTTATCAAATCCTAACCAAAGTTCATGGTTTTGGTAGTAAGTTTGGGGTATAACTACTTGAGGTTTCATCCATTTGAGGCTCCATTCATCATCATCTTCTTCATCACTCACTACCTAGCTTGGAGAAGGTATAAACTCATTTCTTGCTTGTAGTTTGTAAGTATGTTTCACAACTTGATCCTATTTGGGATTTAACTTTAAAAGGTTAAAGATATACTTGTTCAAAATGGTAATTAACATGCTTCCGCTTTGATATGTGAAAGGACCCGTTCAAATACATTATAAACGATTCACAATAGTTGATTACATTGCGAGGTATTTGACCTCTATATGATACATTTTACAAACATTGCATTCGTTTTTAAAAGGCAATCTTTCTTTACATCGAAAATTGACAGGCAGGCATACCATTTCATAATATCCACTATCCAACTATAAATTGATTTAATAATAATCTTTGATGAACTCAATGACTCGAATGCAACGTTCTTCGAAATATGCTATGAAAGACTCCAAGTAATATCTTTAAAATGAGCAAATGCATAGCGGAAGATTTCTTTATCACATGAGAATAAACATGCTTTAAAGTGTCAACCAAAAGGTTGGTGAGTTCATTAGTTTATCATAATCATTTTAATAGACCACAAGAATTTCATTTCCAATTCTCATAAATATACGTCCCATGCATAGAGACAAAAATAATCATTCATATGGTGAACACCTGGTAACCGACATTAACTAGTTACATATAAGAATATCCCCTATCATTCCGGGATCCTCCTTCGAACATGATATAAATTTCGAAGTACTAAAGCATCCGGTACTTTGGATGGGGTTTGTTAGGCCCAATAGATCTATCTTTAGGATTCGCGTCAATTAGGGTGTATGTTCCCTAATTCTTAGATTACCAGACTTTAATAAAAAGGGGCATATTCGATTTTGATAATTCAACCATAGAATGTAGTTTCAATTACTTGTGTCTATTTCGTCAAACATTTATAAAAGCGCATGTATTCTCAGTCCCAAAAATATAAAGGGTAAAAAGGCAAATGAAACTCACCATACTGTATTTCGTAGTAAAAAATACATATAACGTCATTGAACAAGAGCAAGGTTGGCCTCGGATTCACGAACCTAAATTAATTATATATATTTATGTGTTGGTCAATATTTGTCTAACAAATTAGGTCAACTCATAGTGTACCACAATCCTAATGCTCGAGACTAATATGCAAAAGTTAACAAAAGTAAATTTGACTCAAAATAATTTCCAAAAATCTATACATGATTAATATATAGTTTAAATATCGTCATTTTATATTTTTAAATATTTTTAAAAGATTTATTAGAGTAAATAATATAATTTATTTATTAATAAATAAAATTTTATATTAAATTTATATAATAAATTATACTTTTATATATATTAAGTAATAAAATTTATAGGGTTCATTTAATATCATAAAGATAATATGATAGGTATTATTAAAGTAATTTATTACACGTAGTAAAATATGTTTGTATCACATATTTATTTGATAAAATAATATCTATAATGATAGTAAATAAAAGTTGTGTTATTTTGTAATAATAATTATTATTATAAAAATATCAATATTTATAGTTACTAAGATGACATTATGATAAAACGATAATTCTAATTATGATAACTTTAATATTTACGATAATTTTTAATATTATATTTAAAATAATAATTCTATTTAAAATAATAATAATAATGATATTTTATAGTAACAATGATATTTCTATTAAAATGATAATTTTTGTTAAAATGATAGTTTTAATACTAACGATACTTTTAATAATAATAGTAATGATAAAAATAATAAGAACGATAATTTTATCTAAATCAATATCTTATAATATTTTAATTTCGTCATTATACTCTTACTCATTATTTCCTAATCGTTTCGTTTAATAGCTTTTAATCGTCTTTTATATCGTGTTCATAATAATGATAATAATAGTAATTAAAATAATTAGGTGTTACAAATATTTGTTTTAATTACACTAATATTAATAATGATAGTTACTATAACATTATTAACGATAATACTAATAATTATCTTAATGATAATATAGTAATAATAATAATAACAATAACAATAACCATTTTTAAATAATGATATATATATATTAATAATGATAATAATAATAATAATAATTGGATAATAATAATAATGCTAACTATAACTTTAACGATAATAACGATAGTAATAATAAAAAAAAATAACAATTTTTAATGATAAATCCCTTTTATTGATAAAGATAATAATAATGATAATAATAAGATAAAACTAGAACGACGATAAAAATGACGATAATAATAATCATTTTTAATAAAAATATCGAAAATTCAATTGATTATAACTTCTAATCCGTTCATCGAAACCATTCGATATCTAAAGGAAAAGTTCTTAATTTTTCGCTAGCTTTCCAAGGACATGCATATCTTATACCTTATCTCAACCGCAAGTGTAACTAATTCAAGATTCAACCTAACCTGTCTAAGGGCAATATCGAAAGTACAAGCATGCATAATCCTAAATACTCGAGCACTAGTCAGGGATACACTATTAGTATGTAAAAGTTAAATTATGAGTACTCACGTATCAATATTGAGATTCAATATTGCAGGAAAGGTACGTAGACGCAACGGAAATGATAAACACTATATTGACCTCACGAGCATACCCATGAACCATACTCAATCACCTCCATAGCTATAACCTATAATTTCCTTAATCCTATCCCACTCGAAAAACAACTTCGAAATCACTCGGACAACACTTCGTCGTAATATTTTATGTATACTAATAATATCTTGAAATAATACGGAGTAAATATATATATGTAAATCGATTGAGAGAGTTTAGAGAAAAATATTTTCAAGTTTCTATGAAATAATGAAACCTATTGAATTCTATTTATAATAGATTTTTGAATTATTAAAGTGAATTATTAAAGTATGAATTATTAAAGTGAATTATTAAAGTATGAATTATTAAAGTGAATTATTAAAGTATGAATTATTAAAGTGAATTATTAAAGTTAAAGTAAAGTAAAAATAAAGTAAAGGTAAAGTTTAAGTATAGTAAAAGTATAAAACTATGTACGTATAATACGCCTATAAATATATATAATATTAATTTAAATCATTATATATATTTAATAAAATAAAATATAAATATCGTTATCTTTATCATACTAGTTAAGTAATGAGTTGTCAAAAGTGGTTCTAGATATTTATAAAAGTTATATACGTTTTAATAATAAAGTTCTTTTTTAAACTGAAAACGTTTTTGTACGTTTGAAACTAAATAGATCAATCGAGTCTTTATGAGATTCAATCTTCCACTATCCTTTGTCTAGTTCTCAATGATTGACAATTTGTTCTTATTTATAAATCACTTTACCATTTTCCGAGTATTGTTAAAATGGAAAGATTTCTCAAATCAACGTGGGCCTTTCAACAGAGACTTGTAATCATAATTCAATATATCTGATAATTCAATCATTTGATCTTATCTTCTAATTCCATTGATAAACATTTTGAAACAGATACAATCATATAAAGTATTTAATCTAATATTTTGTTTACGTTTCAAGTTATAATATATATATATATATATATATATATATATATATATATATATATATACACATATACATATATAATCATATTCGTTTAATGGGTTGTGAATCGTTGAAACTTGGTCGAGGTTGAATGAATGTATGAACATAGTTTAAAATTCTTGAAATTTAACTTAACAAATATTGCTTATCGTGTCGGAAACATATAAAGATTAAAGTTTAAATTTGGTTGGAAATTTTCGGGTTGTCACAGTACCTACCCGTTAAAGAAATTTCGTCCCGAAATTTACGTGGAAAGGTCGTGAATGATAATAAGTATGTTTTAATGATGCATACGGGCTGAAAATTAGAGTTTTATCATCGGCGAATAATTTGGATAAACAATCCATTTATATGAAGAGTACGAATGAAGCTAAGATAGAAGAGTGAAATGAGTAAGTGTAGATTCATCTTATCATTTGACGTAGATATGATTGATTCCCAGATTTCAAGGGATTTGAAGAAAATCTTCTTAATAAGATTTGACTCTCCGGTAATCAAGGGAATTAGGATCCGCTTTAAATGCGATCGTCCATTTTAATTGTTCTGTTGGAGATTTTCTTATAAATTCACCTCCTTCGTTTCCTTACAACTCACACCTTCTGTTGATGCATTTTATGCAAGTCCCTAGACATCTACCCACGTCCATTGCATGTACAACAGTTTACAGGCCACCATGATTGCTCGTTATTATCCTATCCATGTTTGTATGTGGTTACAGGAACTGCAGAAACGAGATTCAGATGTTTGACTATGTTAGACTTAATCAGACGTACGAGTGAAGCCTCGCTAGTACGGCTGACAGGCTCATACGCACGGTTGATGCTGAGCTAAGTCACAATTACAACCTAAATGAGAAGACACGAGTGAGTGATCACCCGTACGGCTGATGAAGCCAACTCGTACGTGTGATGAATGAATCGTATGGGTGAGTCAACAACAGGGGTATATAAACTCTTATGTTCTTCATTTTAGGTTAAGCCTCTCACTTGTTACACACACTCAGATCTAGTGAGCTCCTCCGATTCTCTCTCAGTCCAAATCACCCAGGTGGTGAATAATAGCTCCAGGTGTTGATCTAATCACACTTGATTTAGTTGTGGTTTGACTAAATTAATCAAAAAAAAAAACTTAACCTATTCACTAGAGGATTTGATTCACTTATTTCGCCATTGTGTGAGTTAAATCTGTTGATTTCTAAGTTCCTAGTCATGTTTCATCACCTTCTATTCTTTCTCCCTCAACTCATATTTTAAAGTATTCATCAATATACTCCATCCAGTTCTGATTCTCGATATCCTTCTAACTTTCATATCGATCATTCTTCTTTTTCATCTACCGCCGGAAGAATCTATTTACTTCTACTATACTCTTGGGTTTATAGTGTTTCTAGTTCTCCCGTATCTTTATATTGCTATATGCATCGATATATATTTTTTATAATTTCTGGTTTATCGTTGGGCTTTATATGTTCCCTTATATTTCAAAGTCTCTGCTTCTGTCTTCTATAATCATTATCATTCACAGTTAACGCTCTCTTTTATTTGCTGCAATTTATACCCCAATTTCTATTTCGGAGTTTTGTACTTTCGTTTCTTCTTCTTGCGATTAAGCACCGCTTGTAATGGTCCAGAATTCACAGATATGAATTTCGGAATGAACATTGTTAATGTTCTAGGAAGGAAATTGTGATGGCACGATCTTGACTTGTCAAATTACTAGAATACCTTGAAAAAGGCCGAATCATCAAGAAATATTTTCTTGATATTTTAGAGGTTAAATAGAATACAAGAGTCGTATAACATGGCACATGATGATGTTATGATCTGTGAATCATCACGTTCCATTTAGAAACTCAGCATGACTTACTGTAATATAATCACATTGATCAAGTGTCATTATATTATACTAATTCATGCTTCAGTTCCCAACACTACTTCAAAATATTCCTATTTTAAACTTGAATGTTTCAGAATTTAGAAACTAAAATAGTTTCTTTTATGATGTAATACAGATAGCGCGAAGAGGTAAATGATTTCAAATAAGAAAATTTTAAGAAAATATCTTCAGAAATATGGAGGATATTTATAATGAAAGATATGATGATATTTTAGAATTTCTAATATCAAAGGATGATGAAGGATATTGTCCGCAGGGGTTTAGAGTCAGGAGCAAGGTCTTTATTAATGACTTCAGCAGGTACTGAATCATTTGGATCCTTTGAAGTCAGGTTCAGTCTTTGTAATTTGTCCACAACCTCCTTCCTACTTTGCTCAGTCCGTTTTCCAGTTCCAAAACTTCTCTTTTTCCGCGCTTTGCCAGCACACTTCATCATTATCATCCAGCTTTTATCGTTTAAAGTCGTTTATAGTTTTTGCTGCTTCATCAGCATTTTTTCCATTTTCGGAGAACCAATTCGTAGTTCGGAGTGTTTTTCAGAAACTTCACATTCAAATTAAGTCCAGAAGATAGACGTTATATATACACATATAACTGTTGGTGTAGACATGCTGCGAGATTTCAAAATACTGATTGCTAATTCCTAATGATTCGTATGGCAATTCTCATTACAAGATGCGAATGAGTAAATGATGGGGTTTCAATGAATAATTATAATGACTTTTTGGAGAGGCTAAAGTCAAAGGGTAATGAAGTTGTTGGTACATCTGCTAATATTGTGGTGGAATGTAAAAGGTTCCCTGATAACGATGGTGTATATCTCAAGGTTATAATAAGGTTAGTCTGACTGAAAATTCGAAGTTGACTTGCTGGAGCTGTGACAAAACTAGCTACTTTGAATAGGAGTCGCACAGTTATTTTTGCTAATAAATGCCAAAGAATCTGACGTGGATACGTTGTTTAAACTTTTACTTTGGTTTCAAGAGTATTTCGGGTACATAACTGTGGGTAACATGTGGTTGGATCATCATCTCGATTGCTCATCATTCGAAGTGTCTTCGGAAATTTTCGAAGGGTTTGAACACAGATTGTAATCGTTAACATACATTTGATGTTCTAACACAGTTTTGAAGTCAAAATATAGCTTGTGAAAGATGTAAGGATCTAAGAGTGATGATTTTGGTCATATCTCAAATTGAATTTTGAGATTTCAAAATCAGAATATGAAATTAAATTTTGAATGAGTATGGTTGTTTTGATTTCTATTAAAGAATGTATATTGTTGTGAAAGTAGGAAGTATAATGGATGATTTGCTGAATCAGATTCGAAGAATGTAACATATTAATTGTGAATTTATATATCTCTCGGGTATTACCTACCCGTTAAAAAAAATTTCACAATTAATATTTTGTACAAAAGAATTTTATTACAGTCTTTATGAAAATATATATATATATATATATATATATGTATATTTTCTTCAGATGTAACATAGATTTAATGAGTTAATGTTAAATTAAACTCATTTGATTTACGGTTGAAACTAGAATTGAATAATCCCTAAAGGCTTTAAAAAGTACATAACTTTTACGCAGTATTTCTTTAATGACATTCAAATTATGAATCAATACTTCGTTATTTGTTGATGTATGATGTTCGGTTCGTGGAATTCTTGTGAATTTCGCAAAGTACGAATGATGTTATCTGAAAAGTTTCGGGTACACCGATGATGAAAGTGTAATATCAAATATATACTTGATTTATTATGAATTGGAATTTGTTGAATTGCGACAGAGATTGTAGTTAACGCTGGTTAAGTTGCGGCCGAAGGACGTACATTATTGCATATTTGTAATATGAATTAACCGAGTAGTTAAGATTCACACACAATAGCTTAGCACGGAAAGATTTATTTCAATATATATATATATATATATATATATATATATATATATATATATATATATATATATATATATATATATATAATATACATATAATTTCTTCAAAGGGAATGAGTTAATTCTTCATAACTCGTTGATACAATATACACGTTATTGATTCGTAATGATGTCCACAGTGATTCTTGAACTGACGGAGTTTGTGATATTATCTGTGTTGTTGATTCGGATGTTGACTGTACTGACGATGCTGGTAATGCTGAAGGTACTGTTGATGTTGTTGGTAAAGCAAGTTTAGCTTGTTAATCACACACCATTTTTGTCAGGGTTTCTACTCTTCCTTCTATCATTTTGGTTCGCTTAACTGATTTATGGTTAGGGCTAGATTAGATAATCTCTAAGACTTTAGAGATTACATAATCGCCGCGGAATGTTTCTCCAATGAAGTTATGAATTAATACTTCGTCAGTTATTGTTGTTGGTACTCATTGGTGTAGTGACCCGAACTTTTCCATGTTTATATATATTAATTGAGAGTGATATTTACATGATTAAATGTTTCCAACATGTTAAGCAATCAAACTTGTTAAGACTTGATTAATTGAAATATGTTTCATATAGACAATTGACCACCCAAGTTGACCGGTGATTCACGAAATTTAAAACTTGTAAAAACTATACGATGACATATATATGGTTATATATATAGTAAACATGTTTTTATTATAAGTATGTATCTCATTAGGTATTTTAACAATGAGTTATATACATAAAAATGAGACTATTAATTTAAGAAACTCGAAAACGATATATATAACGATTATCGTTATAACAACGTCTTACTAGGTACATATGAATCATATTAAGATATTGATACACTTGGTTAATTATGTTAAATGATAAGTAAATATATTATTAAGTGTATTAACAATGAAATACATATGTAAAAATAAGACTACTAACTTAATGATTTCGAAACGAGACATATATGTAACGATTATCGTTGTAACGATATTTAACTGTATATACATCATACTGAGATATATTATATATCATAATATCATGATAATATAACAATTTAACATCTCATTTGTTATAATAAACAATGGGTTAACAACATTCAACAAGATCGTTAACCTAAAGGTTTCAAAACAACATTTACATGTAACGACTAACGATGACTTAACGACTCAGTTAAAATGTATATACATGTAGTGTTTTAATATGTATTCATACACTTTTGAAAGACTTCAAGACACTTATCAAAATACTTCTACTTAACAAAAATGCTTACAATTACATCCTCGTTCAGTTTCATCAACAATTCTACTCGTATGCACCCGTATTCGTACTCGTACAATACACAGCTTTTAGATGTATGTACTATTGGTATATACACTCCAATGATCAGCTCTTAGCAGCCCATGTGAGTCACCTAACACATGTGGGAACCATCATTTGGCAACTAGCATGAAATATCTCATAAAATTACAAAAATATGAGTAATCATTCATGACTTATTTACATGAAAACAAAATTACATATCCTTTATATCTAATCCATACACCAATGACCAAAAACACCTACAAACACTTTCATTCTTCAATTTTATTCATCTAATTGATCTCTCTCAAGTTCTATCTTCAAGTTCTAAGTGTTCTTCATATATTTTACAAGTTCTAGTTACATAAAATCAAGAATACTTTCAAGTTTGCTAGCTCACTTCCAATCTTGTAAGGTGATCATCCAACCTCAAGAAATCCTTGTTTCTTACAGTAGGTTATCATTCTAATACAAGGTAATAATCATATTCAAACTTTGGTTCAATTTCTATAACTATAACAATCTTATTTCAAGTGATGATCTTACTTGAACTTGTTTTCGTGTCATGATTCTGCTTCAAGAACTTCGAGCCATCCAAGGATCCGTTGAAGCTAGATCCATTTTTTTATTTTCCAATAGGTTTATCCAAGGAACTTAAGGTAGTAATGATGTTCATAAAATCATTCGATTCATACATATAAAGCTATCTTATTCGAAGGTTTAAACTTGTAATCACTAGAACATAGTTTAGTTAATTCTAAACTTGTTCGCAAACAAAAGTTAATCCTTATAACTTGAATTTTAAAATCAACTAAACACATGTTCTATATCTATATGATATGCTAACTTAATGATTTAAAACCTGGAAACACGAAAAATACCGTAAAACCGGATTTACGCCGTCGTAGTAACACCGCGGGCTGTTTTGGGTTAGTTAATTAAAAACTATGATAAACTTTGATTTTTAAAGTTGTTATTCTGAGAAAATGATTTTTATTATGAACATGAAACTATATCCAAAAATTATGGTTAAACTCAAAGTGGAAGTATGTTTTCTAAAATGGTCATCTAGACGTCGTTCTTTCGACTGAAATGACTACCTTTACAAAAACGACTTGTAACTTATTTTTCCGACTATAAACCTATACTTTTCTGTTTAGATTCATAAAATAGAGTTCAATATGAAACCATAGCAATTTGATTCACTCAAAACGGATTTAAAATGAAGAAGTTATGGGTAAAACAAGATTGGATAATTTTTCTCATTTTAGCTACGTGAAAATTGGTAACAAATCTATTCCAACCATAACTTAATCAACTTGTATTGTATATTATGTAATCTTGAGATACCATAGACACGTATACAATGTTTCGACCTATCATGTCGACACATCTATATATATTTCGGAACAACCATAGACACTCTATATGTGAATGTTGGAGTTAGCTATACAGGGTTGAGGTTGATTCCAAAATATATATAGTTTGAGTTGTGATCAATACTGAGATACGTATACACTGGGTCGTGGATTGATTCAAGATAATATTTATCGATTTATTTCTGTACATCTAACTGTGGACAACTAGTTGTAGGTTACTAACGAGGACAGCTGACTTAATAAACTTAAAACATCAAAATATATTAAAAGTGTTGTAAATATATTTTGAACATACTTTGATATATATGTATATATTGTTATAGGTTCGTGAATCAACCAGTGGCCAAGTCTTACTTCCCGACGAAGTAAAAATCTGTGAAAGTGAGTTATAGTCCCACTTTTAAAATCTAATATTTTTGGGATGAGAATACATGCAGGTTTTATAAATGATTTACAAAATAGACACAAGTACGTGAAACTACATTCTATGGTTGAATTATCGAAATCGAATATGCCCCTTTTTATTAAGTCTGGTAATCTAAGAATTAGGGAACAGACACCCTAATTGACGCGAATCCTAAAGATAGATCTATTGGGCCTAACAAACCCCATCCAAAGAACCGGATTCTTTAGTACTTCGAAATTTATATCATATCCGAAGGGTGTCCCGGAATGATGGGGATATTCTTATATATGCATCTTGTTAATGTCGGTTACCAGGTGTTCACCATATGAATGATTTTTATCTCTATGTATGGGATGTGTATTGAAATATGAAATCTTGTGGTCTATTATTATGATTTGATATATATAGGTTAAACCTATAACTCACCAACATTTTTGTTGACGTTTTAAGCATGTTTATTCTCAGGTGATTATTAAGAGCTTCCGCTGTCGCATACTTAAATAAGGACGAGATTTGGAGTCCATGCTTGTATGATATTGTGTAAAAACTGCATTCAAGAAACTTATTTTGTTGTAACATATTTGTATTGTAAACCATTATGTAATGGTCGTGTGTAAACAGGATATTTTAGATTATCATTATTTGATAATCTACGTAAAGCTTTTTAAAACCTTTATCTATGAAATAAAGGTTATGGTTTGTTTTAAAAATGAATACAGTCTTTGAAAAACGTCTCATATAGAGGTCAAAACCTCGCAACGAAATCAATTAATATGGAACGTTTTTAATCAATAAGAACGGGACATTTCAGTTGGTATCCGAGCGTTGGTCTTAGAGAACCAGAATTTTGCATTAGTGTGTCTTATCGAGTTTGTTAGGATGCATTAGTGAGTCTGGACTTCGACCGTGTTTACTTGAAAAATGATTGCTTAACAAATTTTGTTGGAAACTATATATTTTTAACATGTGAATATTATGTGATATATTAATCTCTTAACGCGTTTGATATTATGTGATAGATGTCTACCTCTAGAACAAGTCCCATTGACTCACCTAATAATAATGAAGAGTCAAATGTAAATTGGAATGATTCGTGGACTGATTCACAAGTTCCCGAAGAGGAACCGGAAGAAGAATCAGAACCGGAAGAGGAGGAACCGGATGAAGAAATAGAACCGGTGGGGGAAATAATAAAACGGTTAAGTAAAAGAAAATCCTCAACCAACCGACCAAGGTTAATTATGGTCAATGGTGTTTCCGCCAAGGAAGCAAAATATTTGGAGGATTACCAATTCTCCGATGAATCGGATTCCGACGAGAATTCCGATGATGTTATAGAAATTACCCCAACTGAATTTAAAAAGGCAAAAGAAAATAATAAGGGAAAGGTCATAAAAATAGAGAAATCTAATTCCAACCCCGATGAACTTTATATGTATCGTCAACCCCCGAAGTCCTTAAGTTGTAACAATGACCCGGGAACCTCTAAACCACCAGGTTTTTCTAAACCAATGTGGAAAATTACGGCTCGTATTAGGGGAACATCATATATCCCTAGAAACTTGGCAAAACGAACCAAAACCGAAGAAGAAGAAACAAGCGAGTCGGAATAAGATAGTTGTATTCGTGTGGTGTAATATATGTAATATTGTGTGCTTATGCTTTATGATATATGTAAAAATTGCTTGTATTAATAAGTATTTTTTTTTATGAATCTAACTCTTGTCTATTTTACAGTATAAAAACACAAAATGGATAGACAACCCAATATTTTAAGAGACCTACCCGGAGACATGATTGATGAAATCTTGTCTAGAGTCGGTCAGAATTCTTCGGCACAACTATTTAAGGCGAGATCAGTTTGTAAGACATTCGAAGAACGTTCCAAGAATGTCTTGGTTTATAAGAGACTTTCGTTTGAAAGATGGGGGATATCACATTGGGAAACCCATAAGTTACGATGTGTTTACTTTGACGCATATATTGCGGGGAACCCAAATGCTATTTTACGCAACGGGTTAAGAAATTATTTTGACTCAATATATCCGAATATTGGACTTCGTGATTTAGAAAAAGCGGCTAACATGCAACATAAAGAAGCATGTTATGCTTACGGATTAGTAATGTTCGCTTCTCACCAAAGTGAGAACAAGAACATCGGGCTACAACTATTAAACAAAACGTTCCCACAAGTGACGGAGTCGGTAATTGGGGTAAGAAATGAGGTTTTTAGATTGTTACGGGACTGTTGGACATTACGTAACCCTCGCCCCTTTGACGACGTTACAACACGCTGTCTTATCAACGGCCATAACGGTTATGTTCCACAAGACCAAGGATGGGAAGTAGTCCTAGTAAAACCAGAATGCATGACTTGTTTCTGGACGTATGAATTACGTGTCTTTATTGCCTTTGCTGAACGACTTGTGTACTAGCTAGAATTATCTTCACAACTATCTTGTATCAAAGTTATTGTGTGCCATATTTCATGCTTTATGTAAAATAAGCGGTATTGTAAGTTTGTAAAATATTGTATAAAAGTTTGAACGCGAAATATTATTATAATCAGTTTTTCATATAGAATTGTAGTAGTTGAATTGTATATTAGCTACTAAGTATGAACTTAACGGGTAGGTACTACCCGAATTTAAACTTATAAAACGCTAATATGAAGAAAAAGCGTTTATAAACGAGTTCATATTATGCTACGAAATACTATTAACTACTCTTAATATTCTGTATGATTAACTTGTTCCATTTGACTATTTTGAAGGAAATGGCACCGACTACTCGACACACCGTGAATATGAATGAAGAGGAATTCCGTACTTTTCTAGCTTCAAACATAGCCGCAGTACAGGCTGCGCTACATACCAACAATAACCTTGGATCTAGCAGTACAGGAAATCGTGTAGGATGCACCTACAAAGAATTCACTGCCTGCAAACCTTTGGAATTTGATGGAACCGAAGGACCGATCGGATTGAAACGGTGGACCGAGAAGGTCGAATCGGTGTTTGCCATAAGTAAGTGTACTGAAGAGGACAAAGTGAAGTACGCTACGCATACCTTCACAGGTTCTGCGTTAACATGGTGGAATACCTATCTAGAGCAAGTGGGACAAGACGATGCGTACGCACTACCGTGGTCAGCATTCAAGCACTTGATGAACGAGAAGTACCGTCCCAGAACCGAGGTCAATAAGCTCAAGACAGAACTTAGAGGGTTACGAACCCAAGGATTTGATATTACCACGTACGAAAGACGATTCACAGAATTGTGCCTATTGTGTCCGGGAGCATTCGAAGATGAGGAAGAGAAGATCGACGCATTTGTGAAAGGATTACCGGAAAGAATCCAAGAAGATATAAGTTCACACGAGCCCGCCTCTATACAACAGGCATGTAGAATGGCTCACAGACTAGTGAACCAGATTGAAGAAAGAATTAAAGAACAGACTGCTGAAGAGGCCAATGTGAAGCAAGTCAAAAGAAAGTGGGAGGAAAACGGTGATAAGAATCACCAATACAACAACAACAGCAATTACAACAATAATCGCAACAATTATCCCAACAATCGCAACATCAATCGCAACTACAACAAACGGCCCAATAACAACAACAACAACAACAGCAACTACAACAATCATCCCAACAACAATAATAACCGTAACAACAACAACAATCAGAAGCAGCTATGCCAAAGGTGTGAAAAGTATCACTCGGGGTTCTGCACCAAATTTTGCAACAAGTGTAAAAGAAATGGTCATAGCTCGGCGAAGTGTGAGGTCTACGGACCAGGGGTTAATAGAACGAAAGGAACAAATGGTGTCGGAACGAGTAATGGCAGAGCAAGTAGTGTCGGAGCAAGTTATGCCAATGTAGTTTGTTATAAATGTGGAAAACCGGGCCACATTATTAGAAATTGCCCGAACCCGGAGAACACGAATGGACAAGGCCGCGGAAGAGTTTTCAATATTAATGCGGCAGAGGCACATGAAGACCCGGAGCTTGTTACGGGTACGTTTCTTATTGACAATAAATCTGCTTACGTTTTATTTGATTCGGGTGCGGATAGAAGCTATATGAGTAGAGATTTTTGTGCTAAATTAAGTTGTCCATTGACGCCTTTGGATAGTAAATGTTTACTAGAATTAGCAAATGGTAAATTAATTTCAGCAGATAATATATGTCGGAATCGAGAAATTAAACTGGTTAGCGAAACATTTAAGATTGATTTGATACCAGTAGAGTTAGGGTGTTTTGATGTGATAATCGGTATGGACTTGTTGAAAGAAGTGAAAGCAGAGATCGTTTGTTACAAAAATGCAATTTGTATTATACGAGAAAAAGGAAAACCCTTAATGGTGTACGGAGAAAAGGGCAACACGAAGCTACATCTTATTAGTAATTTGAAGGCACAAAAACTAATAAGAAAAGGTTGCTATGCTGTTCTAGCATACGTCGAGAAAGTACAAACTGAAGGAAAGAGCATCAATGATGTTCCCGTCGCAAAAGAATTTCCCGATGTATTTCCGAAAGAATTACCGGGATTACCCCCACATCGATCCGTTGAATTTCAAATAGATCTTGTACCAGGAGCTGCACCAATAGCTCGTGCTCCTTACAGACTCGCACCCAACGAGATGAAAGAACTGCAAAGCCAATTACAAGAACTTTTAGAGCGTGGTTTCATTCGACCAAGCACGTTACCGTGGGGAGCTCCTGTTTTGTTTGTCAAGAAGAAAGATGGTACATTCAGGTTGTGTTTCGACTACCGAGAGTTGAACAAACTTACCATCAAGAACCGCTACCCACTACCGAGAATCGACGACTTATTTGATCAACTACAAGGCTCGTCTGTTTATTCAAAGATTGACTTACGTTCCGGGTATCATCAAATGCGGGTGAAAGAAGATGATATTCCAAAGACTGCTTTCAGAACACGTTACAGTCATTACGAGTTTATGGTCATGCCGTTTGGTTTAACTAATGCACCAGCTGTGTTTATGGACCTTATGAACCCAGTGTGTGGACCATACCTTGACAAGTTTGTCATTGTTTTCATTGATGACATACTTATTTACTCAAAGAATGACCAAGAACACAGTGAACATTTGAGAAAGGTGTTAGAAGTATTGAGGAAGGAAGAATTGTAAGCTAAGTTTTCAAAGTGTGCATTTTGGTTGGAAGAAGTTCAATTCCTCGGTCACATAGTGAACAAAGAAGGTATTAAGGTGGATCCGGCAAAGATAGAAACTGTTGAAAAGTGGGAAACCCCGAAAACTCCGAAACACATACGCCAGTTTTTAGGACTAGCTGGTTACTACAGAAGGTTCATCCAAGACTTTTCCGGAATAGCAAAACCCTTGACTGCATTAACGCATAAAGGGAATAAATTTGAATGGAATGATGAACAAGAGAAAGCGTTTCAGTTATTGAAGAAAAAGCTAACTACGGCACCTATATTGTCATTGCCTGAAGGGAATGATGATTTTGTGATTTATTGTGACGCATCAAAGCAAGGTCTCGGTTGTGTATTAATGCAACGAACGAAGGTGATTGCTTATGCGTCTAGACAATTGAAGATTCACGAACAAAATTATACGACGCATGATTTGGAATTAGGCGCGGTTGTTTTTGCATTAAAGACTTGGAGGCACTACTTATATGGGGTCAAAAGTATTATATATACCGACCACAAAAGTCTTCAACACATATTTAATCAGAAACAACTGAATATGAGGCAGCGTAGGTGGATTGAATTATTGAATGATTACGACTTTGAGATTCGTTACCACTCGGGGAAGGCAAATGTGGTAGCCGATGCCTTGAGCAGGAAGGACAGAGAACCCATTCGAGTAAAATCTATGAATATAATGATTCATAATAACCTTACTACTCAAATAAAGGAGGCGCAACAAGGAGTTTTAAAAGAGGGAAATTTAAAGGATGAAATACCCAAAGGATCGGAGAAGCATCTTAATATTCGGGAAGATGGAACCCGGTATAGGGCTGAAAGGATTTGGGTACCAAAATTTGGAGATATGAGAGAAATGGTACTTAGAGAAGCTCATAAAACCAGATACTCAATACATCCTGGAACAGGGAAGATGTACAAGGATCTCAGGAAATATTTTTGGTGACCGGGTATGAAAGTCGATGTTGCTAAATACGTAGGAGAATGTTTGACGTGTTCTAAGGTCAAAGCTGAGCATCAGAAACCATCAGGTCTACTTCAACAACCCGAAATCCCGGAATGGAAATGGGAAAACATTACCATGGATTTCATCACTAAATTGCCAAGGACTGCAAGTGGTTTTGATACTATTTGGGTAATAGTTGATCGTCTCACCAAATCAGCACACTTCTTGCCAATAAGAGAAGATGACAAGATGGAGAAGTTAGCACGACTGTATTTGAAGGAAGTCATCTCCAGACATGGAATACCAATCTCTATTATCTCTGATAGGGATGGCAGATTTATTTCAAGATTCTGGCAGACATTACAGCAAGCATTAGGAACTCGTCTAGACATGAGTACTGCCTATCATCCACAAACTGATGGGCAGAGCGAAAGGACGATACAAACGCTTGAAGACATGCTACGAGCATGTGTTATTGATTTCGGAAACAGTTGGGATCGACATCTACCGTTAGCAGAATTTTCCTACAACAACAACTACCATTCAAGCATTGAGATGGCGCCGTTTGAAGCACTTTATGGTAGAAAGTGCAGGTCTCCGATTTGTTGGAGTGAAGTGGGGGATAGACAGATTACGGGTCCGGAGATTATACAAGAAACTACCGAGAAGATCATCCAAATTCAACAACGGTTGAAAACCGCCCAAAGTCGACAAAAGAGCTACGCTGACATTAAAAGAAAAGATATAGAATTTGAAATTGGAGAGATGGTCATGCTTAAAGTTGCACCTTGGAAAGGCGTTGTTCGATTTGGTAAACGAGGGAAATTAAATCCAAGGTATATTGGACCATTCAAGATTATTGATCGTGTCGGACCAGTAGCTTACCGACTTGAGTTACCTCAACAACTCGCTGCTGTACATAACACTTTCCACGTCTCGAATTAGAAGAAATGTTTTTCTAAAGAAGATCTCACTATTCCGTTAGATGAAATCCAAATCAACGAAAAACTTCAATTCATCGAAGAACCCGTCGAAATAATGGATCGTGAGGTTAAAAGACATAAGCAAAACAAGATACCAATTGTTAAGGTTCGATGGAATGCTCGTAGAGGACCCGAGTTCACCTGGGAGCGTGAAGATCAGATGAAGAAGAAATACCTGCATCTATTTCCAGAAGATTCATCAACACCTTCAACAGCTTAAAATTTCGGGACGAAATTTATTTAACGGGTAGGTACTGTAGTAACCCGAACTTTTCCATGTTTATATATATTAATTGAGAGTGATATTTACATGATTAAATGTTTCCAACATGTTAAGCAATCAAACTTGTTAAGACTTGATTAATTGAAATATGTTTCATATAGACAATTGACCACCCAAGTTGACCGGTGATTCACGAACGTTAAAACTTGTAAAAATTATACGATGACATATATATGGTTATATATATAGTAAACATGTTTTTATTATAAGTATGTATCTCATTAGGTATTTTAACAATGAGTTATATACATAAAAATGAGACTATTAATTTAAGAAACTCGAAAACGATATATATAACGATTATCGTTATAACAACGTCTTACTAGGTACATATGAATCATATTAAGATATTGATACACTTGGTTAATTATGTTAAATGATAAGTAAATATATTATTAAGTGTATTAACAATGAAATACATATGTAAAAATAAGATTACTAACTTAATGATTTCGAAACGAGACATATATGTAACGATTATCGTTGTAACGACATTTAACTGTATATACATCATACTGAGATATATTATATATCATAATATCATGATAATATAACAATTTAACATCTCATTTGTTATAATAAACAATGGGTTAACAACATTCAACAAGATCGTTAACCTAAAGGTTTCAAAACAACATTTACATGTAACGACTAACGATGACTTAACGACTCAGTTAAAATGTATATACATGTAGTGTTTTAATATGTATTCATACACTTTTGAAAGACTTCAAGACACTTATCAAAATACTTCTACTTAACAAAAATGCTTACAATTACATCCTCGTTCAGTTTCATCAACAATTCTACTCGTATGCACCTGTATTCGTACTCGTACAATACACAACTTTTAGATGTATGTACTATTGGTATATACACTCCAATGATCAGCTCTTAGCAGCCCATGTGAGTCACCTAACACATGTGGGAACCATCATTTGGCAACTAGCATGAAATATCTCATAAAATTACAAAAATATGAGTAATCATTCATGACTTATTTACATGAAAATAAAATTACATATCCTTTATATCTAATCCATACACCAACGACCAAAAACACCTACAAACACTTTCATTCTTCAATTTTCTTCATCTAATTGATCTCTCTCAAGTTCTATCTTCAAGTTCTAAGTGTTCTTCATATATTTTAGAAGTTCTAGTTACATAAAATCAAGAATACTTTCAAGTTTGCTAGCCCACTTCCAATCTTGTAAGGTGATCATCCAACCTCAAGAAATATTTGTTTCTTACAGTAGGTTATCATTCTAATACAAGGTAATAATCATATTCAAACTTTGGTTCAATTTCTATAACTATAACAATCTTATTTCAAGTGATGATCTTACTTGAACTTGTTTTCGTGTCATGATTCTGCTTCAAGAACTTCGAGCCATCCAAGGATCCGTTGAAGCTAGATCCATTTTTCTCTTTTCCAGTAGGTTTATCCAAGGAAATTAAGGTAGTAATGATGTTCATAACATCATTCGATTCATACATATAAAGCTATCTTATTCGAAGGTTTAAACTTGTAATCACTAGAACATAGTTTAGTTAATTCTAAACTTGTTCGCAAACAAAAGTTAATCCTTCTAACTTGAATTTTAAAATCAACTAAACACATGTTCTATATCTATATGATATGCTAACTTAATGATTTAAAACCTGGAAACACGAAAAATACCGTAAAACCGGATTTACACCGTCGTAGTAACACCGCGGGCTGTTTTGGGTTAGTTAATTAAAAACTATGATAAACTTTGATTTTTAAAGTTGTTATTCTGAGAAAATGATTTTTATTATGAACATGAAACTATATCCAAAAATTATGGTTAAACTCAAAGTGGAAGTATGTTTTCTAAAATGGTCATCTAGACGTCGTTCTTTCGACTGAAATGACTACCTTTACAAAAACGACTTGTAACTTATTTTTCCCACTATAAACCTATACTTTTCTGTTTAGATTCATAAAATAGAGTTCAATATGAAACCATAGCAATTTTATTCACTCAAAACGGATTTAAAATGAAGAAGTTATGGGTAAAACAAGATTGGATAATTTTTCTCATTTTAGCTACGTGAAAATTGGTAACAAATCTATTCCAACCATAACTTAATCAACTTGTATTGTATATTATGTAATCTTGAGATACCATAGACACGTATACAATGTTTCGACCTATCATGTCGACACATCTATATATATTTCGGAACAACCATAGACACTCTATATGTGAATGTTGGAGTTAGCTATACATGGTTGAGGTTGATTCCAAAATATATATAGTTTGAGTTGTGATCAATACTGAGATACGTATACACTGGGTCGTGGATTGATTCAAGATAATATTTATCGATTTATTTCTGTACATCTAACTGTGGACAACTAGTTGTAGGTTACTAACGAGGACAGCTGACTTAATAAACTTAAAACATCAAAATATATTAAAAGTGTTGTAAATATATTTTGAACATACTTTGATATATATGTATATATTGTTATAGGTTCGTGAATCAACCAGTGGCCAAGTCTTACTTCCAGACGAAGTAAAAATCTGTGAAAGTGAGTTATAGTCCCACTTTTAAAATCTAATATTTTTGGGATGAGAATACATGCAGGTTTTATAAATGATTTACAAAATAGACACAAGTACGTGAAACTACATTCTATGGTTGAATTATCGAAATCGAATATGCCCCTTTTTATTAAGTCTGGTAATCTAAGAATTAGGGAACAGACACCCTAATTGACGCGAATCGTAAGGATAGATCTATTGGGCCTAACAAACCCCATCCAAAGAACCGGATGCTTTAGTACTTCGAAATTTATATCATATCCGAAGGGTGTCCCGGAATGATGGGGATATTCTTATATATGCATCTTGTTAATGTCGGTTACCAGGTGTTCACCATATGAATGATTTTTATCTCTATGTATGGGATGTGTATTGAAATATGAAATCTTGTGGTCTATTATTATGATTTGATATATATAGGTTAAACCTATAACTCACCAACATTTTTGTTGACGTTTTAAGCATGTTTATTCTCAGGTGATTATTAAGAGCTTCCGCTGTCGCATACTTAAATAAGGACGAGATTTGGAGTCCATGCTTGTATGATATTGTGTAAAAACTGCATTCAAGAAACTTATTTTGTTGTAACATATTTGTATTGTAAACCATTATGTAATGGTCGTGTGTAAACAGGATATTTTAGATTATCATTATTTGATAATCTACGTAAAGCTTTTTAAAACCTTTATCTATGAAATAAAGGTTATGGTTTGTTTTAAAAATGAATGCAGTCTTTGAAAAACGTCTCATATAGAGGTCAAAACCTCGCAACGAAATCAATTAATATGGAACGTTTTTAATTAATAAGAACGGGACATTTCAATTGGTATCTATGGTGCGTATGACGTTGATGCTCGTGGGACAGATTGTGAAGTTGAGGTTTACAACGCGGTTGTGGTTGGAGGTGGTAAGGGTACTGTTGGCGTTGATGATGGTGGTACTGGTTATGCTGCCGATGCTGCTGCTGGTGTTTGTAATCTTTGCACCATATTCTCCAAAGACACTACCCGAGCGCGAAGCTCGTTGACTTCTTCTATTACACTGGGGTGATTGTCGGTTCGGACGAGCGGATAAATAAAATCTAAAATTTGATGTAATATATAATCGTGACGAGATACTCTGGAAATGAGCGAGAACATGATATTTCGGAAAGGTTCTCCGGTAAGTGCTTCAGGTTCTTCGTCAAGAGGGCAATGTGGTGGATGGAAGGGATCACCTTCTTCTTGTCTCCAATGATTGAGGAGGCTACGAACTCATCCCTAATTCATCCAGAATAGGTGATGACTGATTGATCTATTCCAGTCACACTGCTTTTGAAGCTTGAATGGGATTCCATTTCGGAATCTGAGTGACTTGAACTGATGACGAATTCCATTTCGTACGATTGGATAAAGGATTTTTTTTTCAATATGAAATGATTTTGGCTAATGGATGGTATTCTAATTACATAGAATATATATATATATATATATATATATATATATATATATATATATAGATCAAAAAATTTCGTAGATTACGGAATACTTTGCGGGATATGTCAGGCAAAGTTTAAAGTAACAAATACGATAAGATATGATTTAGCAGATATGCTAAGATATGAATTTTTGTCTATACACTATTCATGCAATCAATGCAGCAAGACGTGTCTTAGACTAAAAATGATAAGCAGGTAATTTCCTGAGGATGATAAGTAGTTAATTTTCGACACAAAATGATAAGCAAAACTTTTGACATGCAGACACGGTCGAAGTCCAGACTCACTAATGCATCCTATCGACTTATCTGTTAGACACAATAATGCAGACCTGGTTCGCTAAGACCACCGCTCTGATACCAACTGAAAGGACCCGTTCATATACATTATAAACGATTCACAATGGTTGATTACATTGCGAGGTATTTGACTTCTATATGATACATTTTACAAACATTGCATTCGTTTTTAAAAGGCAATCTTTCTTTACATCAAAAATTGATAGGCATGCATACCATTTCATAATATCCACTATCCAACTATAAATTGATTTAATAATAATCTTTGATGAACTCAATGACTCGAATGCAACGTTCTTCGAAATATGCTATGAAAGACTCCAAGTAATATCTTTAAAATGAGCAAATGCACAGCGGAAGATTTCTTTATCACCTGAGAATAAACATGCTTTAAAGTGTCAACCAAAAGGTTGGTGAGTTCATTAGTTTATCATAATCATTTATTTCCATCATTTTAATAGACCACAAGAATTTCATTTCCAGTTCTCATAAATATACGTCCCATGCATAGAGACAAAAATAATCATTCATATGGTGAACACCTGTTAACCGACATTAACTAGTTACATATAAGAATATCCCCTATCATTCCGGGATCCTCCTTCGAACATGATATAAATTTCGAAGTACTAAAGCATCCGGTACTTTGGATGGGGTTTGTTAGGCCCAATAGATCTATCTTTAGGATTCGCGTCAATTAGGGTGTCTGTTCCCTAATTCTTAGATTACCAGACTTTAATAAAAAGGGGCATATTTGATTTTGATAATTCAACCATAGAATGTAGTTTCAATTACTTGTGTCTATTGCGTCAAACATTTATAAAAGCGCATGTATTCTCAGTCCCAAAAATATAAAGGGTAAAAAGGCAAATGAAACTCACCATACTGTATTTCGTAGTAAAAAATATATATAACGTCATTGAACAAGTGCAAGGTTGGCCTCGGATTCACGAACCTAAATTAATTATATATATTTATGTGTTGGTCAATATTTGTCTAACAAATTAGGTCAAGTCATAGTGTACCACAATCCTAATGCTCGAGACTAATATGCAAAAGTCAACAAAAGTAAATTTGACTCAAAATAATTTCCAAAAATCTTTACATGATTAATATATAGTTTAAATATCGTCATTTTATATTTTTAAATATTTTTAAAAGATTTATTAGAGTAAATAATATAATTTATTTATTAATAAATAAAATTTTATATTAAATTTATATAATAAAATATACTTTTATATATATTAAGTAATAAAATTTATAGGGTTCATTTAATATCATAAAGATAATATGATAGGTATTATTAAAGTAAGTTATTACACGTAGTAAAATATGTTTGTATCACATATTTATTTGATAAAATAATATCTATAATGATAGTAAGTAAAAGTTGTATTATTTTGTAATAATAATTATTATTATAAAATATCAATATTTATAGTTACTAAGATGACATTATGATAAAACGATAATTCTAATTATGATAACTTTAATATTTACGATAATTTTTAATATTATCTTTAACATAATAATTCTATTTAAAATAATAATAATAATGATATTTTATAGTAACAATGACATTTCTATTAAAATGATAATTTTTGTTAAAATGATAGTTTTAATACTAACGATACTTTTAATAATAATAGTAATGATAAAAATAATAAGAACGATAATTTTATCTAAATCAATATCTTATAATATTTTAATTTCGTCATTATACTCTTACTCATTATTTCCTAATCGTTTCGTTTAATAGCTTTTAATCGTCTTTTATATCGTGTTCATAATAATGATAATAATAGTAATCAAAATAATTAGGTGTTACAAATATTTGTTTTAATTACACTAATATTAATAATGATAGTTACTATAACATTATTAACGATAATACTAATAATTATCTTGATGATAATATAGTAATAATAATAATAACAATAACAATAACCATTTTTAAATAATGATATATATATTAATAATGATAATAATAATAATAATAATTGGATAATAATAATAATACTAATTATAACTTTAACGATAATAACGATTGTAATAATAAAAAAAAATAACAATTTTTAATGATAAATCCCTTTTATTGATAAAGATAATAATAATGATAATAATAAGATAAAACTAGAACGATGATAAAAACGACGATAATAATAATCATTTTTAATAAAAATATCGAAAATTCAATTGATTATAACTTCTAATTCGTTCATCGAAACCATTCGATATCTAAAGGAAAAGTTCTTAATTTTTCGTTAGCTTTCCAAGGACATGCATATCGTATACCTTATCTCAACCGTAAGTGTAACTAATTCAAGATTCAACCTAACCTGTCTAAGGGCAATATCAAAAGTACAAGCATGCATAATCCTAAATACTCGAGCACTAGTCAGGGATACACTATTAGTATGTAAAAGTTAAATTATGAGTACTCACGTATCAATATTGAGATTCAATATTACAGGAAAGGTACGTAGACGCAACGGAAATGATAAACACTATATTGACCTCACGAGCATACCCATGAACCATACTCAATCACCTCCATAGCTATAACCCATAATTTCCTTAATCCTATCCCACTCGAAAAACAACTTCGAAATCACTCGGACAACATTTCGTCGTAATATTTTATGTATACTAATAATATCTTGAAATAATACGGAGTAAATATATATATGTAAATCGATTGAGAGAGTTTAGAGAAAAATATTTTCAAGTTTCTAGGAAATAATGAAACCTATTGAATTCTATTTATAATAGATTTTTGAATTATTAAAGTATGAATTATTAAAGTGAATTATTAAAGTATGAATTATTAAAGTAAATTATTAAAATATGAATTATTAAAGTGAATTATTAAAGTATGAATTATTAAAGTGAATTATTAAAGTTAAAGTAAAGTAAAAATAAAGTAAAGGTAGAGTTTAAGTATAGTAAAAGTATAAAACTATGTACGTATAATACGCGTATAAATATATATAATATTAATTTAAATCGTTATATATATTTAATAAAATAAAATATAAATATAGTTATCTTTATCATACTAGTTAAGTAATGAGTTGTAAAAAGTAGTTCAAGATATTTATAAAAGTTATATACATTTTAATAATAAAGTTCTTTTTTAAACTGAAAACGTTTTTGTACGTTTGAAACTAAATAGATCAATCGAGTCTTAATGAGATTCAATCTTCCACTATCCTTTGTCTAGTTCTCAATGATTGACAATTTGTTCTTATTTATAAATCACTTTACCATTTTCCGAGTATTGTTAAAATGGAAAGATTTCTCAAATCAACGTGGGCCTTTCAACAGAGACTTGTAATCATAATTCAATATATCTGATAATTCAATCATTTGATCTTATCTTCTAATTCCATTGATAAACATTTTGAAACAGATACAATCATATAAAGTATTTAATCTAATATTTTATTTACGTTTCAAGTTATAATATATATATATATATACACATATACATATATAATCATATTCGTTTAATGGTTTGTGAATCGTTAAAACTTGGTCGAGGTTGAATGAATGTATGAACATAGTTTAAAATTCTTGAAATTTAACTTAACAAATATTGCTTATCGTGTCGGAAACATATAAAGATTAAAGTTTAAATTTGGTTGGAAATTTCCGGGTTGTCACAATATGATTCTTAAATGGTTTTAAGCATTTTGAAACTTGTTAAATCCCAACATGTTCCCTAATTCTTAGATTACCAGACTTAATAAAAAGGGGCATATTCGATTTCGATAATTCAACCATAGAATGTAGTTTCACGTACTTGTGCCTATTTTGTAAATCATTTATAAAACCTGCATGTATTCTCATCCCAAAAATATTAGATTTTAAAAGTGGGACTATAACTCACGTTTACAGATTTTTACTTCGTCGGAAAGTAAGACTTGGCCACTGGTTGATTCACGAACCTATAACAATATATACATATATATCAAAGTATGTTCAAAATATATTTACAACACTTTTAATACATTTTGATGTTTTAAGTTTATTAAGTCAGCTGTCCTCGTTAGTAACCTACAACTAGTTGTCCACAGTTAGATGTACAGAAATAAATCGATAAATATTATCTTGAATCAATCCACGACCCAGTGTATACGTATCTTAGTATTGATCACAACTCAAACTATATATATTTTGGAATCAACCTCAACCCTGTATAGCTAACTCCAACATTCACATATAGAGTGTCTATGGTTGTTCCGAAATATATATAGATGTGTCGACATGATAGGTCGAAACATTGTATACGTGTCTATGGTATCTCAAGATTACATAATATACAATACAAGTTGATCAAGTTATGGTTGGAATAGATTTGTTACCAATTTTCACGTAGCTAAAATGAGAAAAATTATCCAATCTTGTTTTACCCATAACTTCTTCATTTTAAATCCGTTTTGAGTGAATCAAATTGCTATGGTTTCATATTGAACTCTATTTTATGAATCTAAACAGAAAAAGTAAAGGTTTGTAGTCAGAAAAATAAGTTACAAGTTGTTTTTGTAAAGGTAGTCATTTTAGTCGAAAGAACGACGTCTAGATGACCATTTTAGAAAACATACTTCCACTTTGAGTTTAACCATGATTTTTGGATATAGTTTCATGTTCATAATAAAAATCATTTTTCCAGAATAACAACTTTAAAATCAAAGTTTATCATAGTTTTTAATTAACTAATCTAAAACAGCCCGCGGTGTTACTACGACGGCGTAAATCCGGTTTTACGGTGTTTTTCGTGTTTCCAGGTTTTAAATCATTAAGTTAGCATATCATATAGATATAGAACATGTGTTTAGTTGATTTTAAAAGTCAAGTTAGAAGGATTAACTTTTATTTGCGAACAAGTTTAGAATTAACTAAACTATGTTCTAGTGATTACAAGTTTAAACCTTCGAATAAGATAGCTTTATATGTATGAATCGAATGATGTTATGAACATCATTACTACCTCAAGTTCCTTGGATAAACCTACTGGAAATGAGAAAAATGGATCGAGCTTCAAAGGATCCTTGGATGGCTTGAAAGTTCTTGAAGCAGAATCATGACACGAAAACAATTTCAAGTAAGATTTCCACACGAAATAAGATTGTTATAGTTATAGAAATTGAATTAAAGTTTGAATATGATTATTACCTTGTATTAGAAAGATAACCTACTATAAGTAACAAAGGTTTCTTGATCTTGGATGATTACTTGGAATGGATTTAGAAAACTTGGAAGTAAACTTGCAATCTTGGAAGTATTCTTGATTTTATGAAACTAGAACTTTTGGAATTTATGAAGAACACTTAGAACTTGAAGATAGAACTTGAGAGAGATCAATTAGATGAAGAAAATTGAAGAATGAAAGTGTTTGTAGGTGTTTTTGGTCGTTGGTGTATGGATTAGATATAAAGGATATGTAATTTTGTTTTCATGTAAATAAGTCATGAATGATTACTCATATTTTTGTAATTTTATGAGATATTTCATGCTAGTTGCCAAATGATGGTTTCCATATGTGTTAGGTGACTCACATGGGCTGCTAAGAGCTGATAATTAGAGTGTATATACCAATACTACATACATCTAAAAGCTGTGTATTGTACGAGTACGAATACGGGTGCATACGAGTAGAATTGTTGATGAAACTGAACGAGGATGTAATTGTAAGCATTTTTGTTAAGTAGAAATATTTTGATAAGTGTCTTGAAGTCTTTCAAAAGTGTATGAATACATATTAAAACACTACATGTATATACATTTTAACTGAGTCGTTAAGTCATCGTTAGTCGTTACATGTAAGTGTTGTTTTAAAACCTTTAGGTTAACGATCTTGTTAGATGTTGTTAACCCAATGTTTATAATATCAAATGAGATTTTAAATTATTATATTATCATGATATTATGATGTATGAATATCTCTTAATATGATATATATATATATATACACATTAAATGTCGTTACAACGATAATCGTTACATATATGTCTCGTTTCAAAATCATTAAGTTAGTAGTCTTGTTTTTACATATGTAGTTCATTGTTAATATACTTAATGATATGTTTACTTATCATAATATCATGTTAACTATATATATATCCATATATATGTCATCATATAATTTTTACAAGTTTTAACTTTCGTGAATCACCGGTCAACTTGGGTGGTCAATTGTCTATATGAAACCTATTTCAATTAATCAAGTCTTAATAAGTTTGATTGCTTAACATGTTGGGAACACTTAATCATGTAAATAAAAATTTCATTTAATATATATATAAACATGGAAAAGTTCGGGTCACTACAGTACCTACCCGTTAAATAAATTTCGTCCCGAAATTTTAAGTAGTTGGAGGTGTTGATGTTTCTTCTGGAAATAAATGCGGGTATTTCTTCTTCATCTGATCTTCTCGTTCCCAGGTGAACTCGGGTCCTCTACGAGCATTCCATCGAACCTTAACAATTGGTATCTTGTTTTGCTTAAGTCTTTTAACCTCACGATCCATTATTTCGACGGGTTCTTCGATGAATTGAAGTTTTTCATTGATTTGGATTTCATCTAATGGAATAGTGAGATATTCTTTAGCAAAACATTTCTTCAAATTCGAGACTTGGAAAGTGTTATGTACAGCCGCGAGTTGTTGAGGTAACTCAAGTCGGTAAGCTACTGGTCCGACACGATCAATAATCTTGAATGGTCCAATATACCTTGGATTTAATTTCCCTCGTTTACCAAATCGAACAACGCCTTTCCAAGGTGAAACTTTAAGCATGACCATCTCTCCAATTTCAAATTCTATATCTTTTCTTTTAATGTCAGCGTAGCTCTTTTGTCGACTTTGAGCGGTTTTCAACCGTTGTTGAATTTGGATGATCTTCTCGGTAGTTTCTTGTATTATCTCCGGACCCGTAATCTGTCTATCCCCCACTTCACTCCAACAAATCGGAGACCTGCACTTTCTACCATAAAGTGCTTCAAACGACGCCATCTCAATGCTTGAATGGTATCTGTTGTTGTAGGAAAATTCTGCTAACGGTAGATGTCGATCCCAACTGTTTCCAAAATCAATAACACATGCTCCTAGCATGTCTTCAAGCGTTTGTATCGTCCTTTCGTTCTGCCCATCAGTTTGTGAATGATAGGCAGTACTCATGTCTAGACGAGTTCCTAATGCTTGCTGTAATGTCTGCCAGAATCTTGAAATAAATCTGCCATCCCTATCAGAGATAATAGAGATTGGTATTCCATGTCTAGAGACGACTTCTTTCAAATACAGTCGTGCTAACTTCTCCATCTTGTCATCTTCTATTATTGGCAAGAAGTGTGCTGATTTGGTGAGATGATCAACTATTACCCAAATAGTATCAAAACCACTTGCAGTCCTTGGTAATTTAGTAATGAAATCCATGGTAATGTTTTCCCATTTCCATTCCGGTATTTCGGGTTGTTGAAGTAGACCTAATGGTTTCTGATGCTCAGCTTTGACCTTAGAACACGTCAAACATTCTCCTACGTATTTAGCAACATCAGCTTTCATACCCGGCCACCAAAAATATTTCTTGAGATCCTTGTACATCTTCCCCGTTCCAGGATGTATTGAGTATCTGGTTTTATGAGCTTCTCTAAGTACCATTTCTCTCATATCCCCAAATTTTGGTACCCAAATCCTTTCAGCCCTATACCGGGTTCCGTCTTCCCGAATATTAAGATGCTTCTCCAATCCTTTGGGTATTTCATCCTTTAAATTTCCCTCTTTTAAAACTCCTTGTTGCGCCTCTTTTATTTGAGTAGTAAGGTTATTGTGAATCATTATATTCATAGATTTTACTCGAATGGGTTCTCTGTCCTTCCTGCTCAAGGCGTCGGCTACCACATTTGCCTTCCCCGGGTGGTAACGAATCTCAAAGTCATAATCATTCAACAATTCAATCCACCTATGCTGCCTCATATTCAGTTGTTTTTGATTAAATATGTGTTGAAGACTTTTGTGGTCGGTATATATAATACTTTTGACCCCGTATAAGTAGTACCTCCAAGTCTTTAATGCAAAAACAACCGCGCCTAATTCCAAATCATGCGTCGTATAATTTTGCTCGTGAATCTTCAATTGTCTAGACGCATAAGCAATTACCTTCGTTCGTTGCATTAATACACAACCAAGACCTTGCTTTGAGGCGTCACAATATATCACAAAATCATCATTCCCTTCAGGTAATGACAATATAGGTGCTGTAGTTAGCTTTTTCTTCAATAAGTGAAACGCTTTCTCTTGTTCATCCTTCCATTCAAATTTCTTCCCTTTATGCGTTAATGCAGTCAAGGGTTTTGCTATTCTGGAAAAGTCTTGGATGAACCTTCTGTAGTAACCAGCTAGTCCTAAAAACTGGCGTATGTGTTTCGGAGTTTTCGGGGTTTCCCACTTTTCAACAGTTTCTATCTTTGCCGGATCCACCTTAATACCCTCTTTGTTCACTATGTGACCGAGGAATTGAGCTTCTTTCAACCAAAATGCACACTTTGAAAACTTAGCGTACAATTCTTCCTTCCTTAATACTTCTAACACCTTTCTCAAATGTTCACCGTGTTCTTGGTCATTCTTTGAGTAAATAAGTATGTCATCAATGAAAACAATGACAAACTTGTCAAGGTATGGTCCACACACTCGGTTCATAAGGTCCATGAACACATCTGGTGCATTAGTTAAACCAAACGGCATGACCATAAACTCGTAATGACCGTAACGTGTTCTAAAAGCAGTCTTTGGAATATCATCTTCTTTCACCCGCATTTGATGATACCCGGAACGTAAGTCAATTTTGAATAAACAGACGAGCCTTGTAGTTGATCAAATAAGTCGTCGATTCTCGGTAGTGGGTAGCGGTTCTTGATGGTAAGTTTGTTCAACTCTCGGTAGTCGATACACAACCTGAATGTACCATCTTTCTTCTTGACAAACAAAACAGGAGCTCCCCACGGTGATGTGCGAGTCTGTAAGGAGCACGAGCTATTGGTGCAGCTCCTGGTACAAGATCTATTTGAAATTCAACGGATCGATGTGGGGGTAATCCCGGTAATTCTTTCGGAAATACATCGGGAAATTCTTTTGCGACGGGAACATCATTGATGCTCTTTTCTTCAGTTTGTACTTTCTCGACGTGTGCTAGAACAGCATAGCAACCTTTTCTTATTAGTTTTTGTGCCTTCAAATTACTAATAAGATGTAGCTTCGTGTTGCCCTTTTCTCCGTACACCATTAAGGGTTTTCCTTTTTCTCGTATAATGCGAATTGCATTTTTGTAACAAACGATCTCTGATTTCACTTCTTTCAACTAGTCCATACCGATTATCACATCAAAACTCCCTAACTCTACTGGTATCAAGTCAATCTTAAATGTTTCGCTAACTAGTTTAATTTCTCGATTCCGACATATATTATCTGCTGAAATTAATTTACCATTTGCTAATTCGAGTAAAAATTTACTATCCAAAGGCGTCAATGGACAACTTAATTTAGCACAAAAATCTCTACTCATATAGCTTCTATCTGCACCCGAATCAAATAAAACGTAAGCAGATTTATTGTCAATAAGAAACGTACCCGTAACAAGCTCCGGGTCTTCCTGTGCCTCTGCCGCATTAATATTGAAAACTCTTCCGCGACCTTGTCCATTCGTGTTCTCCTGGTTCGGGCAATTTCTAATAATGTGGCCCGGTTTTCCACATTTATAACAAACTACATTGGCATAACTGGCTCCGACACTACTTGCTCCACCATTACTCGTTCCGACACCATTTATTCCTTTCGTTCTATTAACCCCTGGTCCGTAGACCTCACACTTCGCCGCGCTATGACCATTTCTTTTACACTTGTTGCAAAATTTGTTGCAGAACCCCGAGTGATACTTTTCACACCTTTGGCATAGCTGCTTCTGATTGTTGTTGTTGTTGTTGCGGTTGTTATTGTTGTTGGGATGATTGTTGTTGTTGTTGTTGTTGTTGTTGTTGTTGTTGTTGTTGTTGTTGTTGTTGTTGTTGTTGTTGTTGTTGTTGTTGTTGTTGTTGTTGAGCCGTTTGTTGTAGTTGTGATTGATGTTACGATTGTTGGGATAATTGTTGCGATTATTGTTGTAATTGCTGTTGTTGTTGTATTGGTGATTCTTATCACCGTTTTCCTCCCACTTTCATTTGACATGCTTCACATTGGCCTCTTCAGCCGTCTGTTCTTTAATTCTTTTCTCTATCTGGTTCACTAGTTTATGAGCCGTTCTACATGCCTGTTGTATGGAGGCAGGCTCATGTGAACTTATATCTTCTTGGATTCTTTCCGGTAATCCTTTCACAAACGCGTCGATCTTCTCTTCCTCATCTTCGAACGCTCCCGGACACAATAGGCACAATTCTGTGAATCGTCTTTCGTACGTGGTAATATCAAATCCTTGGGTTCGTAACCCTCTAAGTTCTGTCTTGAGCTTATTGACCTCGGTTCTGAGACGGTACTTCTCGTTCATCAAGTGCTTGAATGCTGACCACGGTAGTGCGTACGCATCATCTTGTCCCACTTGCTCTAGATAGGTATTCCACCATGTTAACGCAGAACCTGTGAAGGTATGCGTAGCGTACTTCACTTTATCTTCTTTAGTATACTTACTTATGGCAAACACCGATTCGACCTTCTCGGTCCACCGTTTCAATCCGATCGGTCCTTCGGTTCCATCAAATTCCAAAGGTTTGCAGGCAGTGAATTCTTTGTAGGTGCATCCTACACGATTTCCTGTGCTGCTAGATCCAAGGTTATTGTTGGTATGTAGCGCAGCCTGTATTGCGGCTATGTTTGAAGCTAGAAAAGTACGGAATTCCTCTTCATTCATATTCACGGTGTGTCGAGTAGTCGGTGCCATTTCCTTCAAAATAGTCAAATGGAACAAGTTAATCATACAGAATATTAAGAGTAGTTAATAGTATTTCGTAGCATAATATGAACTCATTTATAAAAGCGTTTTCTTCATATTGGCGTTTTATAAGTTTAAATTCAGGTAGTACCTACCCGTTAAGTTCATACTTAGTAGCTAATATACAATTCAACTACTACAATTCTATATGAAAAATTGATTATAATAATATTTCGCGTTCAAACTTTTATACAATATTTTACAAACTTACAATACCGCTTATTTTACATAAAGCATGAAATATAGCACACAATAACTTTGATACAAGATAGTTGTGAAAATAATTCTAGCTAGTACACAAGTCGTTCAGCAAAGGCAATAAAGACACGTAATTCATACGTCTAGAAACAAGTCATGCATTCTGGTTTTACTAGGACTACTTCCCATCCTTGGTCTTGTGGAACATAACCGTTATGGCCGTTGATAAGACAGCGTGTTGTAACGTCGTCAAAGGGACGAGCGTTACGTAATGACCAACAGTCTCGTAATAACCTAAAAACCCCAATTACCAACTCCGTCACTTGTGGGAACGTTTTGTTTAATAGTTGTAGCCCGATGTTCTTTTTCTCACTTTGGTGAGAAGCGAACATTACTAACCCTTAAGCATAGCATGCTTCTTTATGTTGCATGTTAGCCGCTTTTTCTAAATCATGAAGTCCTATATTCGGATACATTGAGTCAAAATAATTTCTTAACCCGTTGCGTAAAATAGCATTTGGGTTCCCCGCAATATATGCGTCAAAGTAAACACATCGTAACTTATGGGTTTCCCAATGTGATATCCCCCATCTTTCAAACGAAAGTCTCTTATAAACCAAGGCATTCTTGGAACGTTCTTCGAATATCTTACAAACTGATTTCGCCGTAAATAGTTGTGCCGAAGAATTCTGACCGACTCTAGACAAGATTTCATCAATCATGTCTCCGGGTAGGTCTCTTAAAATATTGGGTCGTCTATCCATTTTGTGTTTTTATACTGTAAAATAGACAAGAGTTAGATTCATAAAAAAAATACTTATTAATACAAGAAATTTTTATATATATCATAAAGCATAAGCACACTATATTACATATATTACACCACACGAATACAACTATCTTATTCTGACTCGCTCGTTTCTTCTTCTTTGGATTTGGTTCGTTTTGCCAAGCTTCTAGGGATATATGATGTTCCCCTAATACGAGCTGTCGTTTTCCACAACGGTTTAGAAAAACCTGGTGGTTTAGAGGTTCCCGGGTCATTGTTACAACTTAAGGGCTTTAGGGGTTGACGATACATATAAAGTTCATAGGGGTTGGAATTAGATTTCTCTATTTTTATGCCCTTTCCCTTATTATTTTCTTTTGCCTTTTTAAATTCGGTTGGGGTAATTTCTATAACATCATCGGAATTCTCGTCGGAATCCGATTCATCGGAGAATTGGTAATCCTCCCAATATTTTGCTTCCTTGGCGGAAACACCATTGACCATAATTAACCTTGGTCGGTTGGTTGAGGATTTTCTTTTACTTAACCATTTTATTATTTCTCCCACCGGTTCTATTTCCTCCTCCGGTTCCTCCTCTTCCGGTTCTGATTCTTCTTCCGGTTCTGATTCTTCTTCCGGTTCTTCTTCGGGAACTTGTGAATCAGTCCAATATATATTCGACTCTTCGTTATTATTAGGTGAGTCAATGGGATTTGTGCTAGAGGTTAATATATCACATAATATATACATGTTAAGAGATTAATATATCACATAATATATACATGTTAATAATAATATATAGTTTCCAACAAAAATGTTAAGCAATCATTTTTAAAGAAAACACGGTCGAAGTCCAGACTCACTAATGCATCCTAACAAACTCGATAAGACACACTAATGCAAATTTTCTGGTTCTCTAAGACCAACGCTCGGATACCAACTGAAATGTCCCGTTCTTATTAATTAAAAACGTTCCATATTAATTGAGTTCGTTGCGAGGTTTTGACCTCTATATGAGACATTTTTCAAAGACTGCATTCATTTTTAAAACAAACCATAACCTTTATTTCATAAATAAAGGTTTAAAAAGCTTTACGTGGATTATCAAATAATGATAATCTAAAATATCCTGTTTACACACGACCATTACATAATGGTTTACAATACAAATATGTTACATCGAAATCAGTTTCTTGAATGCAGTTTTTACACAATATCATACAAACATGGACTCCAAATCTTGTCCTTATTTTAGTATGCAACAGCGGAAGCTCTTAGTATTCACCTGAGAATAAACATGCTTTAAACGTCAACAAAAATGTTGGTGAGTTATAGATTTAACCTATATATATCAAATCGTAACAATAGACCACAAGATTTCATATTTCAATACACATCCCATACATAGAGATAAAAATTATTCATATGGTGAACACCTGGTAACCGACATTAACAAGATGCATATATAAGAATATCCCCATCATTCCGGGACACCCTTCGGATATGATATAAATTTCGAAGTACTAAAGCATCCGGTACTTTGAATGGGGTTTGTTAGGCCCAATAGATCTATCTTTAGGATTCGCGTCAATTAGGGTGTCTGTTCTGAAGGTATTTCGTATGCCCGAGAGACATATTAAATTAATGTGGCTAATATGATATGATCCAATTCGGGTCATACCTAATAACAAACTTACCAACACCTTATTCGTATTTGATCTTAGCGATTAAATCGTTGATTAAATACGCGACACTTGAACTTTAAGAAAAATGGTTTTCTGAAATATTACTTGATGTGTATATATATAAATTATGGAATAATTTATATATCATGAATTTAATTATTTATAGGTTGAATAATTAATAATGTTATGTTATATTTTATAAAAATTGGTTTTATAAAAAATATGTACATAACTAAATATGGAAATTTATAAAAATGGTTTTATAAATCTAATTCTTTTATAAAACTTATTTTATAAAATAATTAGAAGTGGCATTGGGACTTATGTTCACATGCTAGGATTTCTTGAAAGGAGACAATTCAATTTCCATATACAAGACCAAGACTCTCTTGAGAGAAAACACACATGCAACTACATTTCAAGTAAAGAAAAAAAAAATTCTACACTCCTCATTAGAGTGTGCTGCAGCCGTGTGCTTCCTTGCACACAAAGGAGTTCCATTTTTTTTTTTTTTTTGGAAGCCATATCCAAGTGTTATCAAATCCTAACCAAAGTACAGGGTGTTGGTAGTAAGTTTGGGGTATAACTACTTGAGGTTTCATCCATTTGAGGCTCCATTCATCATCATCATCTTCATCACTCACTACCTAGCTTGGAGAAGGTATAAACTCATTTCTTGCTTGTAGTTTGTAAGTATATTTCACAACTTGATCCTATTTGGGATTTAACTTTAAAAGGTTAAAGATATACATGTTCAAAATGGTAATTAACATGCTTCCGCTTTGATATGATTCTTAAATGGTTTTAAGCATTTTGAAACTTGTTAAATCCCAACATGTTCCCTAATTCTTAGATTACTAGACTTAATAAAAAGGGGCATATTCGATTTTGATAATTCAACCATAGAATGTAGTTTCACGTACTTGTGCCTATTTTGTAAATCATTTATAAAACCTGCATGTATTCTCATCCCAAATATATTAGATTTTAAAAGTGGGACTATAACTCACTTTTACAGATTTTTACTTCGTCGGGAAGTAAGACTTGGCCACTGGTTGATTCACGAACCTATAACAATATATACATATATATCAGTGTATGTTCAAAATATATTTACAACACTTTTAATACATTTTGATGTTTTAAGTTTATTAAGTCAGCTGTCCTCGTTAGTAACCTACAACTAGTTGTCCACAGTTAGATGTACAGAAATAAATCGATAAATATTATCTTGAATCAATCCATGACCCAGTGTATACGTATCTCAGTATTGATCACAACTCAAACTATATATATTTTGGAATCAACCTCAACCCTGTATAGCTAACTCCAACATTCACATATAGAGTGTCTATGGTTGTTCCGAAATATATATAGATGTGTCGACATGATAGGTCGAAACATTGTATACGTGTCTATGGTATCTCAAGATTACATAATATACAATACAAGTTGATTAAGTTATGGTTGGAATAGATTTGTTACCAATTTTCACGTAGCTAAAATGAGAAAAATTATCCAATCTTGTTTTACCCATAACTTCTTCATTTTAAATCCGTTTTGAGTGAATAAAATTGCTATGGTTTCATATTGAACTCTATTTTATGAATCTAAACAGAAAAAGTATAGGTTTATAGTCGAAAAAATAAGTTACAAGTTGTTTTTGTAAAGGTAGTCATTTCAGTCGAAAGAACGACGTCTAGATGACCATTTTAGAAAACATACTTCCACTTTGAGTTTAACCATGATTTTTGGATTTAGTTTCATGTTCATAATAAAAATCATTTTCCCAGAATAACAATATTTAAATCAAAGTTTATCATAGTTTTTAATTAACTAATGCAAAACAGCCCGCGGTGTTACTACGACGGCGTAAATCTGATTTTACGGTGTTTTCGTGTTTCTAGGTTTTAAATCATTAAGTTAGCATATCATATAGATATAGAACATGTGTTTAGTTGATTTTAAAAGTCAATTTAGAAGGATTAACTTTTATTTGCGAACAAGTTTAGAATTAACTAAACTATGTTCCAGTGATTACAAGTTTAAACCTTCGAATAAGATAGCTTTATATGTATGAATCGAATGATGTTATGAACATCATTACTACCTCAAGTTCCTTGGATAAACCTACTGGAAATGAGAAAAATGGATCTAGCTTCAAAGGATCCTTGGATGGCTTGAAAGTTCTTGAAGCAGAATCATGACACGAAAACAATTTCAAGTAAGATTTCCACTCGAAATAAGATTGTTATAGTTATAGAAATTGAATTAAAGTTTGAATATGATTATTACCTTGTATTAGAAAGATAACCTACTGTAAGTAACAAAGGTTTCTTGATCTTGGATGATTACTTGGAATGGATTTAGAAAACTTGGAAGTAAACTTGCAATCTTGGAAGTATTCTTGATTTTATGAAACTAGAACTTTTGGAATTTATGAAGAACACTTAGAACTTGAAGATAGAACTTGAGAGAGATAAATTAGATGAAGAAAATTGAAGAATGAAAGTGTTTGTAGGTGTTTTTGGTCGTTGGTGTATGGATTAGATATAAAGGATATGTAATTTTGTTTTCATGTAAATAAGTCATGAATGATTACTCATATTTTTGTAATTTTATGAGATATTTCATGCTAGTTGCCAAATGATGGTTCCCACATGTGTTAGGTGACTCACATGGGCTGCTAAAAGCTGATAATTGGAGTGTATATACCAATAGTACATACATCTAAAAGCTGTGTATTGTACGAGTACGAATACGGGTGCATACGAGTAGAATTGTTGATGAAACTGAACGAGGATGTAATTGTAAGCATTTTTGTTAAGTAGAAGTATTTTGATAACTGTCTTGAAGTCTTTCAAAAGTGTATGAATACATATTAAAACACTACATGTATATACATTTTAACTGAGTCGTTAAGTCATCGTTAGTCGTTACATGTAAGTGTTGTTTTGAAACCTTTAGGTTAACGATCTTGTTAAATGTTGTTAACCCAATGTTAATAATATCAAATGAGATTTTAAATTATTATATTATCATGATATTATGATGTATGAATATCTCTTAATATGATATATATATATATACATTAAATGTCGTTACAACGATAATCGTTACATATATGTCTCGTTTCAAAATCATTTAGTTAGTAGTCTTGTTTTTACATATGTAGTTCATTGTTAATATACTTAATGATATGTTTACTTATCATAATATCATATTAACTATATATATATCCATATATATGTCATCATATAGTTTTTACAAGTTTTAACGTTCGTGAATCACCGGTCAACTTGGGTGATCAATTGTCTATATGAAACCTATTTCAATTAATCAAGTCTTAACAAGTTTGATTGCTTAACATGTTGGAAATACTTAATGTCACGACCCGGAAAATTTTGACTAATTTTAAACCAAACTCTTGATACGATTTAATATTTTGACACGATAAGAAGAAAAGCTGTTAGGTTGAGTCTCAAAATTTTAAACTGTTTCATATGTTCATTTAACCTTTAACTGTTCTCGACGATTCACGAACAACTATTTGTAAATAGGTATGTATATAATTAAAATATATATATATATATGAATTGAAATATAATTTATGATGTAATTGTTATAAATTAATTATGTAAAAATAATTTGCATGTATTAAATATAAAGACAAGTTAAGAATATAGTTATCATAATAACCTTATCATTTCTTTCATTATTAATATTAATATCAATATCAAAATTAGTTTTATGAATATATTATAATTGTAATTTAATTATTACCAGGTGATATTATTATTTACCAAATATTATTATTAATTCCTTTGTTAAAAATATTATTGTTATTAGTAATATTATTATTAGCCTTAATATAATTGTACCAATTAATTTCTAAAATTTGCGAATTAGATATAGATATATATAAATATTAGGAAATCTGTATTATTTTTATTTAAGATTATTATATAATTATAATTATTAATTATTAATTATTAATTGATAATATTCATAAAAATAAATTGTATAGCATGACTTAAGATCAGAAACCAGTTGAAGTCGTTATTTAACTATAGATAATTAATTCTTCGTACAAATTAGAGTATTAGACACTAATATGAATCCAAAATCTGTTAACTGTCTAGATCAAATGTTTTCTTTTTCCTCTGCTTACTATTCGTCCGTGATAATTGAGATTGGGATTTTGTAGTACTTTTTCTATCTATCTTAATTTTTATCCTTATTTAATACATGTGCATAAAAGATGTATATTTATATACATATACATATGTTGAATCCTTATCTCCCTCATGTCACCTAGTTCACCATCGTCTCCTCATCACCGTCATGAACCCTCAACCATCTTCCACCGTCATCCCTGCTGCAACCGCATAATCATCAACACATAATCTCAACAAGAACTCTATCATCGAGACACCTAAAACCACTATTCCATCGATGAACCATCACCACCTCTGTTTTCTTTTATATTAATCACAATAAAGCACACACACAAATCAAACTCACCTCACACCCACTTAGATCGACCACCTTATATCACCACCATGTCAGCCACCACGAACAACCATGTTTCACAAACCATTAAACTACCACCAATGTTAGTAACTTACTTCTACTTATATTAGTTCGACAAAACTGCAAACTAGCAACATAAAACATCACCAAACTATCCTTGTTTCTGTTTTGCTATCGGGAAAAAAAAACCAAACCCACCATAACCATATCCCTCTACCTCACCTTTCTTCTTTCGAAACCACAACCACCATGATCACGAAAGCTACTACAACCTCCTATTTCTTTTAGAACCTGCAGACAACCACCTTCTACTCGCTAATTGTTTCTGTTTTATTGCTATTACTACTTGATTGTCAAACCCAAATCGGAAAAACCATTTGGATGTTACAATTATTCGAAAACCATAGCCACACCTGCACCTTTTATTCTCCTCTTGTTCTCCTGTGAATCGACACCCAAGTAAAATCCACAAAACCTAATTGTTTCTTAATTATTCCTGTTTCTGGTTCGATTATTCCAGCTCAAACAATGTTTCTGTTCGACTTTTACAGCAACTACTACTGTGTTAACTTATTGCTTCCATGACTGTAACGATGTTGACAGCCTCATCACACACCTTTTATTCGATAAAGTTGCTTTATTGGTCTATAAAGGCTGCTGTAAATTGAGTGTTGCTGTACGATTTATTAATGAAATATGGAAATATGAATAAAGTAAAATAGACTGATTGATGGTAGGGCAGATTATACTCGAACAAAAAGAAGTGGAGGGACTGATGGGAACTGTTATTCTTGGATTCTAAGTTTCTTACACATCATTGAATGTATTATTTATTAATAAGTCTGATATTTCCTCTAAATCATAAAACTTGTAAAGGTTAAATGGGCTACTTAAACTAATTTGTACTGAGGACCGAAGCCCATCATACTTGATTGGGCTGGTGAAACTATTAATTGGATTGAGGAAATTGGGAACGAGATGATAATGGTGATGATTAACATAATTGGAGATAAAAATAATTACATGTGATAATACATAAAATCATAAAAGATGATAATAATAAATATGATGATGATGGTTAGTTTCGGTGATGATGATATAGATGATAGTATCGTGTTGATGATTAAACAATGGGATGATGATTAGGATCGTAATTTTATGTGAACTATGATTTAGGGTAGTGGTTAAAACATAAATGAAATGGCGATGGAATGGTTAAGGAATGTTATTGGGTTAGCGGAAGGTCACGGGTTCAAACCCGGGCTTAGGCATTTTTTAAGGACAACTTCTATGAGGTAGTATTACTTTTACCATTATTATTATTATTTTTTTAACATCATTTTTATTAGTATTTTTATTATTATTATTATTATTATTATTATTATTTGTCTAATTATTATTATCATAAAAAGATATTTTTATTTATTATTATCAATACGGAGTATTATTTTATCAAATAACTATTTGTTATAAAAAAAACCGTATTTACTACATATAACATAACTATATTAATATTTTTATAATAAATGTTAATAAATGTAATTAATTAGATTATTAAGGAAACACATAATTAAAATAACAATTAATTTACTAATAATACATAAATTCGTTAGATTTTCATTATATGTGTTAATATATATATATATATATATATATATATATATATATATATATATATATATATATATATATATATATATATATATATATATATATATATATATATATATATATATATATATATATATATATATATATATATATATATATGACCGATATAGGTTCGTGAATCCGAGACCAACCCTACACTTGTTTAATGACGTCATATGTATTTTTACTACAAAATACAGTATGGTGAGTTCCATTTGCTCCCTTTTTAATTGCTTTTGCAATATATATTTTTGGGCTGAGAATACATGCGCTGCTTTTATAAATGTTTACGAAATAGACACAAGTACTTAAAAATATATTCTACGTTGAGTTGTACCACAGGCATACTTCCCTGTAGCTTGGTAACTACTATTTACATGGGTATTGTAAACGTGAATCCTGTTGATAGATCTATCGGGCCTGACAACCGCAACCGGACTGGACGACCAGTATTCAACGGTTGCACAGTACTTCATTTCGGTGACTACACTTGGTACGGTGTAGTGAGATTTCATAATAAAGGGAATATGCGACGTTGATTAAATGTTAAGTATGGTTATCAAGTGCTCAACCACTTATAATATTTTTAGTAAAACGTTTGTATACATGAAATCTTGTGGTCTATTAACATATGGAAATGATTGTTATGATAAACCTATGAACTCACCAACCTTTTGGTTGACACTTTTAAGCATGTTTATTCTCAGGTACGAATTAAGTCTTCCGCTGTGCATTTGCTCAATTGAGAGATATTATTTGGAGTCATTCATGGCATATTTAGATCAGTACCTCGCAATGGGACCAAATGATGAAGACTTCGTCCAGGTGGATAAGGACGGGTCTTTACACTTAATCATGTAAATAACAATTTCATTTAATATATATATATAAACATGGAAAAGTTCGGGTCACTACATAGTCCCTTCCATTCAGGACCCTCTTGAGATCTTTTGTGACAACGAGGGTGCGATTGCTCAAATCAAGGAACCTCGTGCTCACCAAAAGACCCGTCACATTGAGCGGAGATTCAACTACATAAGGGATGAAGTTGAAAAGGGAAAGATATGTATTCGCAAAGTTCACACAGATCTTAACATAGCTGATCCACTCACGAAGCTCTTACATGGATCAAAACATGCAGGACATGTTTGTGCTTTAGGGCTTCGATATTCTAGTGATTGTTCATGATCTGTTTTAAGTATTGTAATGGAACGAAATTATTTAAACTCATCAATATAATTATGGTACTAATTTATTTTGAGTCATGTTCCTATTTTGCATATTTTATCCATGAATGAGTAATTATTCTAAATTCCGTAGTCGATCACATTTGTGGGAACAAGTGTGAGGTTTAGACTATTATGAACTTGGATTGGTATACATTCATGGGATGAATGTGGGGCAAGGTTGCAACCAAGGTTCATAGATATTTGTGGGACACAAATATTGGAAGACCCGCCCTCAAGACTTACTAAATAGAGCCCTTGTGGTTGATCACATGTAATCTTGAGTAAAGGCAAATATCATTGTATCCTTTGACCTGAGATACATATTGGGTTCAGATATTTACCAAGTATTGTGCCTTGATTCTTTCCTTCGCTATTCTAAAATATGGTAGTTCATAAGGAAGAGCTCAGGTATAATGCAAAGTGTATATTTAGGACGTATGTAGTCAAGATGGAATTTGTCCCTCTTATTCGTTGAGAGTCAGATGTCTAAGGCCTGATAAAGTTAAATCTAAAAAAGAGTGATCACTCTGTATCTCTTGGATTTAACATGACATCTAGGATGAAAGGATATAATGAAAGATTCTCCTATTCATATTCGAGATGGGAACTCGAAAGGGATGATGTTATTGAATGGCACAAAGTCATAACATATTGGGGGTGATGGACGGTCGTTAGGTGGTATCCGTCACTTGCATTAATTTCATATGTTTCTCGTTCAAGTGGGAGATTGAAGGTATTTCGTATGCCCGAGAGACATATTAAATTAATGTGGCTAGTGTGTTATGATCCAAGTCGGGTCATACCCAATAACAAGTTTACCGACACCTTATATGTATTTAATCTTAACGATTGGATCGTTAAATAAATACGCGACACTTAAACTTTTGAAAATCAGTTTTCTAAAATATTATTACTTGAGATAAATTATTAGGATAATTTATATTTAATTATTTATAGGTTTAAATAATTATGTTGTGTTATATTTTATAAAAGGTTATAAAATATATAAGTAACAAAATATATGTATATATATTTATACATGGGTTTATAAATATTGTTTTATAAAACAATTTGCATATTATAATGCCCATGATGTGTGCAGAATTTGGGACTCCAAGAGAGAGCTCACATGCTTGTTTTGCTACTTCCTATATACACAACTTCATAGGTGCATGTCTCACACTTGAACCAAGGCTTGACTCACTTTCTCTCAAGTAATACTAGACTTTTAAACTTGTAAAAACTGCACAAAATTCTGCTCTAAAAGAGCTGAAGGCCGTGGCCTATTTGGGACTCAAGGGAGTTCATATTTTGGTTTTTACAAGCTCATATCTAGTGTCAATCAAATCTTAACTAATTACAAAGGTGTTGGGGTTATTGCTTGTGGGTATTACACACTTGAGGCTTCAAGTTAGAAGCTCTAATTTCATCATCTTCATCATCATCTTACAACTTTGTAAACTACCCTCAACTAGCTTGAGGAGGTATATATATCTTCTCTACTTGTTATATTTGTAAGCATTTATCCAAGACTTGATATTATCATGGAATTTAACTTAATTGCTTTGCATATAAACATGAACTTATCATCATGCTTCCGCTTTCTATAACTATCATTAAATGGTTTCATGAACAAGTTAACTTAAAGAACATGTTGTTTATAAAGTTGTTAAATTCCATCAATAATAAATATATACATATATATCAAAGTATGATTTAAATATATTCACAACATTTTTTATTACGTTTTTATGATTTAAGTTTGTTAAGTTAGCAGTCCTCGTTAGTAATCTACAACTAGTTGTCCACCGTTAGATGTGCTGAAATAAATCAATATATATTATCTCGAATCAATCCACGACCCAGTGTATACAAGTCTCAGGCTAGATCATAACTCAAAGTATATATATTATTTTGGAATCAACCTCAACCCTGTATAGCTAACTCAAACATTACTGCATATAGAGTGTCTATGGTTGTTCCGAAATATATATATAGATGGGTCGATATGATATGTTAAAACATTGCATACGTATCTATGGTATCCCAAGATTACATAATATGTATAATACAATATAAATTAGTTAGGATATGTTTAGTCTAGATTTGTTACAAAATTTTCGAAGCTAAAACTAGCAAATTTATCCAATTTTGTTTTACCCGTCATTTCTTCGTTTCAAATCCGTTTTGAGTGATTCAAGTTGCTATGGTTTCATAATGAACTAAAATTTATGAAACTAAAAAGAAAAAGTATAAGTTTATAGTCAGAAATACAAGTACAAGTCATTTCTTAAAGAGGTAGTCATTTCCATCGAAAGAACGACATCTTGATGACCATTTTGAAAAAACATACTTCCACTTTGTGTTTAACCATGATTTTTGGATATAGTATCATGTTCATATGTAATATCATTTTTCCAAAAAACAAACTTCCAATTCAAAGATTAAGATAGTTTTTATTTTTCTAACCCAAAACAGCCCCCGGTTTCACTACGACGGCGTTTGTCCGGTTTTACGGTGTTCTTCGTGTTTCCAGGTTTTAAATCATTAAGTTAGAATATCATATAGATATAGAATTTGTGTTTAATTGATTTTAAAAGTCAAGTTAGAAGGATTAACTTTGTTTGCAAACAAGTTTAGAATTAACTAAACTATGTTCTAGTGATTACAAGTTTAAATCTTCGAATAAGATAGCTCTATATGTATGAATCAAATGATGTTATGAACATCATTACTACCTTAAGTTTTGTGGATAAACCTACTGGAAAAGAGAAAAATAGATCTAGCTTCAAAGGATCCTTGGATGGCTTGAAAGTTCTTGAAGTAGAATCATGACACGAAAACAAGTTCAAGTAAGATTTCCACTCGAAATAAGATTGTTATAGTTATAGAAATTGAATCAAAGTTTGAGTATGAGTATTACCTTGAATTAGAAAGATATCTTACTGTAAATAAGAAAGATTTCTTGAGATTAGATGATCACTTGAAATGGATTTGTAAGATTGGAAGTAAGCTAGCAAGTTTGAAAGATTTCTTGAAGTGCTCTTGAATAGCTGTTTTTATGATGATTAAAGCTTGTAATTGAAGCTAAAAGATGGTGAAAATGCTTGGAGATGATCAAGTATGATGTTAGGAGTATTTTGAGAAAGAATTTGGAGTGCAATTATGAGAAAATGGAATGGAATAATGGGGTGAAATCATAAAAACGGGATTACTTGTTATAAAGAAAAAAAAGATCCTTAAGTTTGTTTATTGCTCATTAGTCATACAAGTTGTTAAATAATGGTGTCACATGTTTTTGACTCTAAGATGGCTGCTAAGAATGAATGATTAAAGGTGTATATACCAATAGTAAATACATCTAGAAGCTGTGTATTGTACGAGTACGAATACAGGTACATACGAGTAGAATTGTTGATGTAAATGAATGAGAATGTAATTGTGAGCATTTTTGCTAAGTAGAAGTACTTTGATATGTGTCTTAAAGTCTTTAAAAAGTGTACTAATATATATTAATACACTACATGTATATACATTTTAACTGAGTCATTAAGTCACCGTTAGTCGATACATGTAAGTGTTGTTTTGAAACCTTTAAGTTAACGATCTTGTTAAATGTAATTAATCCATTGTTATAATACTTAAATAAGATGTTAAATTTTTATGTTAACATGATAACATGGTGTATGAATATATCTTAACATCATATATATATATATATATATATATATATGTTAAAATACTATTACAACGATAATCGTTACATATATATATTGTTTCGAAATCCTTAAGTTAGTAGTCTCATCTTACTTGTATAGTTCATTGTTAATACACTTAATGATATACTTAATTATCATTTTATCATGTTAAATATAGTATATCAATATCTTAATACAATACATATGTATTTAGTAAGACGTTGCTATAACGATAATCGTTATGTATATCGTTTCGAGCTTCATTATTCAATATTCTCATTTTTTATGTATATCACACATTGTTAATATACTTAGTGAGATACTTACTTATCATAATCTCATGTTAACCATATATATGTCCATATATATATATATCATCATGTCGTTTTTACAAGTTTTAACGTTCGTGAATCGCCGGTCAACTTGGGTGGTCAATTGTCTACATGAACTCATTTCAAATAATCAAGTCTTAACAAGTTTGATTGCTTAACATGTTGGAAACATTTAATCATGTAAATATCAATCTCATTTAATATATATAAACATGGAAAAGTTCGGGTCACTACAGTACCTACCCGTTAAATAAATTTCGTCCCGAAATTTTAAGCTGTTGAAGGTGTTGACGAATCTTCTGGAAATAGATGCGGGTATTTCTTCTTCATATGATCTTCATGTTCCCAGGTGAACTTGGGTGCTCTACGAGCATTCCATCGTACCTTAATGATTGGTATTTTATTTTGCTTAAGTCTTTTAACCTCACGATCCATTATTTCGACGGGTTCTTCGATGAATTGAATTTTTTCATTGATTTAATTTCGTCTAATGGAATAGTGAGATCTTCTTTAGCAAAACATTTCTTCGAATTCGAGACGTGGAAAGTGTTATGTACAGGCGCAAGTTGTTGTGGTAACTCAAGTCGGTAAGCTACCGATCCGACACGATCAATGATCTTGAATGGTCCAATGTACCTTGGATTTAGTTTCCCCCGTTTACTAAATCGAACAAATTGGAGACCTGCACTTTCTACCATAGAGTGCTTCAAACGGCGCCATCTCAAAACTCGAATGGTAACTGTTGTTATAGGAAAACTCTGCTAATGGTAGATGTCGATCCCAACTATTTCCAAAATCAATAACACATGCTCGTAGCAGGTCTTCAAGCATTTGTATCGTCCTTTCGCTCTGCCCATCAGTTTGTGGATGATAGGCAGTACTCATGTCTAGACGAGTCCCTAATGCTTGTTGTAAAGTCTGCCAGAATCTTGAAACAAATCTGCCATCCCTATCAGAGATAATAGAGACTGGTATTCCATGTCTGGAGATAACTTCCTTCAAGTATAGTCATGCTAACTTCTCCATTTTATCATCTTCTCTCATTGGCATAAAGTGTGCTGACTTGGTGAGATGATCGACTATTACCCAAATAGTATCATAACCACTTGCAATCTTTGGCAATTTAGTAATGAAATCCATGGTAATGTTTTCCCATTTCCATTCCGAGATTTCAGGTTGCTGAAGTAGACCTGATGGTTTCTGATGTTCAGCTTTGAACTTAGAACACGTCAAACATTCTCCTACGTATTTAGCAATATCGGCTTTCATACCCGGCCACCAAAAGTGTTTCTTGAGATCTTTGTACATCTTTCCCGCTCCGGGATGTATTGAATATCTGGTTTTATGTGCTTCCTTAAGTACCTTTTCTCTCACATCTCTAAACCTTGGTACCCAAATTCTTTCAGCTCTATATCGAGTTCCGTCTTCCCGAATATTAAGGTGTTTCTTCGACCCTTTGGGTATTTCATTTTTCAAATTCCCTTCTTTTACAACTCCCTGTTGCGCCTCCTTTATTTGAGTAGTAAGGTTAGTACGAATAATTATATTCATAGCTTTTACCCGTATAGGTTCTCTGTCCTTTCTACTCAAAGCGTCGGCTACCACATTCGCTTTCTACTCAAAGCGTCGCCTACCACATTCGCCTTCCCCGGGTGGTAACGAATCTCGAAATAGAAATCATTCAATAACTCAATCCATCTACGCTGGCTCATGTTCAGTTATTTCTGATTAAATATGTGTTGAAGACTTTTGTGTTCGGTATATATAATACTTTTGACCCCATATAAAAAGTGCCTCCAAGTCTTTAATGCAAAAACAACCGCGCCTAATTCCAAATCATGCGTCGTATAATTCTGCTCGTGAATCTTCAATTGTCTAGACGCATAAGCAAATACCTTCATTCGTTGCATTAATACACAACCGAGACGTTGCTTTGAGGCGTCACAATATATCACAAAATGATCATTCCCTTCAGGCAATGACAATATAGGTGCCGTAGTTAACTTTTTCTTCAACAATTGAAACGCTTTCTCCTGCTCATCCTTCCATTTGAATTTCTTCCCTTTATCCGTTAATGCAGTCAAGGGTTTTGCTATTTTGGAAAAATCTTGGATGAATCTTCTGTAGTAACCAGCTAGTCCTTAAAATTGGCGTATATGTTTCGGAGTTTTCGGGGTTTCCCATTTTTCAACAGTTTCAATCTTCACCGGATCCACCTGAATACCTTCTTTGTTCACTAGGTGACCGAGGAATTGAACTTCTTCCAACCAAAATGCACACTTTGAAAATTTAGCGTACAGTTTTTCTTTCCTCAACAACTCTAGCACTTTTCTCAAATGTTCTTCGTGCTCTTGATCATTCTTTGAGTAAATAAGTATGTCATCGATGAAAACAATGACAAACTTGTCGAGATATGGCCCACACACACGGTTTATGAGGTCCATATACACAGCTGGTGCGTTAGTTAATCCAAACGGCATAACCATAAACTCGTAATGACCGTAACGCGTCCTGAAAACAGTCTTTGGAATATCATCCTCCTTCACCCACATTTGATGATACCTGAAACATAAATCGATCTTTGAATAAACTGACGAGCCTTGTAGTTGATCAAATAAGTCGTCGATTCTCGATAATGGGTAACGGTTCTTGATGGTAAGTTTGTTCAACTCTCAGTAGTCGATACAAAACCTGAGTGTACCATCTTTGTTTTTGACAAACAAAACAGGAGCTCCCCATGGTGATGTACTTGGTCGTATGAAACCACGTTCTAAAAGTTCTCGTAGTTGGCTTTGGAGTTCCTTTATTTCACTGGGTACGAGTCTGTATGGAGCACGAGCTATTGGTGTAGCTCCTGGTACAAGATCTATTTGAAATTCCACAGATCGGTGTGGAGGTAGTCCCGGTAATTCTTTCGGAAATACATCGGGAAATTCTTTTACGATGGGAACATTATTGATGTTCTTCTCTTTGGTTTGTATTTTCTCGACGTGTGCTAGAACGGCATAGCAACCTTTTCTTATTAGCTTTTGCGCCTTCAAGTTACTAATAAGGTTTAGCTTCGCGTTGCTGTTTTCTCCGTACACCATTAAGGGTTTTCCTTCTTCTCGTACAATGCGAATTGCATTTTTGTAACATACGATCTCTGCTCTCTCCTTTTTCAACCAGTCCATGCCAATTATCACATCAAAACTCCCTAACTCTACTGGTATCAAATCAATCTTAAACGTTTCGCTAACCAGTTTAATTTCTCGATTCCGACATATTTTATCTGCCGAAATTAATTTACCGTTTGCTAATTCGAGTAAAATTTATTATTCATAGACGTCAATGAACCACTTAATTTAGCACAAAAATCTCTACTCATATAGCTTCTATCCACTCCCGAATCAAATAAAACATAAGCAGGTTTTTCATCGATAAGAAACGTACCCGTAACAAGCTCCGGTCTTCCTGTGCTTCTTCCGCATTAATGTTAAAAACTCTCCCACAGCTTTGCCCATTATTATTTCCCTGGTTTGGGCACGTAGTTTTGTAGTGGCCCTTCTTTTCGCATCCGAAACAAATAATGTGGGCAGTATTTGTTCTTTTAGTCACTGGTCGGAATGCTTCACACTTCACTGCAGCATGACCTTTCCTATTACATTTGGTACATACTACTTCACAAAATTTACCCGGATGATATCCTTCACACCTATAGCATGAAATATTTTTGATTGTTGTTGTCATTGTTGTTATTCAGATTCTATTGGGATTGATGTGGTTATTATTGTTGTTGAGACGTTTGGTGAAGTTATTGTTGTTGGAACGCTTATTGTAGTTGTTGGGATTGCGATTGTTGTTGTTGCGATTGATGTTGCGGTTGTTGGGATAGTTGTTGTGATTGTGGTTGTGATTGTTTTTTTGTTGTATTGGTAACTCTTGTCATTGTTTTCCTCCCACTTTCTCTTGACTTGTTTCGTGTTGGCCTCTTCGGCCGCCTGTTCTTTAATCATTCCCTCAATCTGATTTATGAGTTTGTGAGCCATTCGACTTGCCTTTTGTATGGAGGCGGGCTCGTGTGAACTAACATCTTCTTGAATCCTTTCTGATAACCCTTTTACAAATACGTCAATCTTCTATTCTTCATCTTCGAACGCTCTTGGACATAATAGGCTCAACTCTGTGAATCGTCGTTCGTACGTGGTGATGTAAAAACCTTGAGTTCGTAATCCTCTAAGCTCTACCTTAAGCTTATTGACCTCGTTTCTGGGACGATACTGCTCGTTCATCAAGTGCTTGAATGCTGACCACGGTAGTGTGTAAGCAGCATCTTGTCCCACCTGCTCGAGATAGGTGTTCCACCATGTTAACGTAGTACCTGTGAAGGTATGCGTAGCGTACTTTACTTTGTCTTCTTCAGTACATTTACTTATGGCAAACACCGATTCAACCTTTTCGGTCCACCGTTTTAATCCGATTGGACCCCTGGTTCCATCGAATTCTAAAGGTTTACAGGTAGTGATTTCTTTGTAGGAGCATCCTACCCAATTTCTTGTGGAATTAGTTCCACTGCTAGAACCAGAGTTATTGTTGTTATTTTGCATTGCGGCCTGCACTGCGGCTATGTTCGCAGCAAGGAAAACACGGAAGTCTTCTCACTCATGTTCAAGTTCTGACGAGTCGTCGGTGCCATTTCCTTCAAAAATAGCCAAAAGAATTGAGTTAATCATATAGAATTTAAGAGTAGTCAATAGTATTTCGTAGCATAATATAAACTCTTTTATAAAAGCTTTTTCTTCATATTAGCGTTTTATAAGTTTTAATTCGGGTAATACCTACCCGTTAAGTTCATACTTAGTAGCTACTATACAATTCAACTACTACGAGTCTATATGAAAAACTAAATACAATAATATTTCGCGTTCAAACTTTTATACAATATTTTTACAAATTTACAATACCGCTATTTTACATATAGCATGAAATATATCACACAATAACTTTGATACAAAACAGTTGTGACAACAATCCTAGTTAATACGCAAGTCGTTCAGCAAATGCAATAAAAACACGTAATTCATAAGTCCAGAAACAATTCATGCATTCTGGTTTTACTAAGACTACTTCCCATCCTTGGTCTTATGGAACATAACCGTTGTGGCCGTTGACAAGACAACATGTTGTAACGTCGTCAAAGGGACGAGGGTTTCGTAATGCCCAACAGCCCCGTAACAATCTAAAAACCTTGTTTCTTACCCCAACTACTGAATTCGTCACTTGTGGGAAGGTTTTATTTAAAAGTTAAAATCCGATGTCCTTTTTCTCACTTTGGTGAGAAGTGAACATCAATAACCCGTAAGCATAACATGCTTCTTTATGTTGCATGTTAGCAGCTCTTTCTAAAGTTCGAAGTCCTATGTTAGGATATGTTGAGTCAAAATAGGTTTTTAACCCGTAGCATAAAATTGCATTTGAGTTCCCCGTATTTAACGCTTTAAAGAAAACACGGCGTAACTTACGGTCTCCCCAACGTGATATACTCCATCTTTCAAATGAAAGCCTTTTATAAACTAAGGCATACCTGGAACGTTCATCAAATATTCTACAAATTATTTTTGCCGTAAATAACTGTGCCTACGAATTCTGACCGACTGTAGACAAGATTTCATCAATCATGTCCCCGGGTAGGTCTTCTAAAAATTTTGGTTGTCTATCCTTAACAACCATTTTGTTTTTATACTGTAAAAATAGACAAGGGTTAGATTTATAAAAGATAATTATCAAATAATACAAACAATTTTCACATACAATATAATAGTACAAGCACACTTATATTACATATTTTACACCTCATGATTACAACTGTTTATTCTGACTCACTTGTTTCTTCCTCTTCGGACTTGTTTCGTTTTGCTAATTTTCTAGGGATATATGGTGCTCCCCTAATACGAGCCGTTATTTTCACAAATGGTCTAGAAAAACCTGGTGGCTTAGAGTTTCCCGGGTTATTGTTACAACTTAAGAAATACGGGTGTTGACGATACATATATAGTTCATCGGGGTTGAAATCAAGTTTCTCTATTTTAATGTCCTTTCCCTTATTATTTTCTTTTGCTTTTACAAATTGGGTCGAGGTAATTTCTATAACATCATCGGAATCCTCATCGGGATCCGATTCATCGGAAAATTGGTAATCTTCCCAATATTTTACTTCCTCGGCGGAAACACCATTGACCATTATTAATTTTGGTCCATTAGTTGAGGTTTTTCTTTTATTTGTCTGTTTTTCTGTGGTTCCTAAAATTTCCCCCTCCGGAACCTCTTCTTCCGGTTCCTCTTCTTCCGGTTCCTCCTCTTCCGGTTCCTCTTCTTCCGGTTCCTCTGCAGGAATTTGTGAATCTTCCCAAAATATATTCGACTCTTCATTATTATTAGGTGAGTCAATGGGATTTGTACTAGAGGTAGACATCTATCACACATTATCAAACACGTTAAGAGATTAATATATCACATAATATTTACATGATAAATATATATAGTTTTCAACAAAAAGTGTTAAGCAATCGTTTTTAAAGAAAAATATACGATCAAAGTCCAGACTCACTAATGCATCCTACATACTCGATAAGACACACTAATGCAAATTTTATGGTTCTCTAAGACCAACGCTCGGATACCAACTGAAATGTCCCGTTCATATCGATTTATAAACGTTCCATATTAATTGATTTCGTTGCGAGGTTTAGACCTATATATGAGACGTTTTTCAAAGACTGCATTCGATTTTAAAACAAACCATAACCTTTATTTTATCGATAAAGGTTTAAAAATATTACGACGATTATCAAATAATGATAATCTAAAATATAGCGTTTTCACGCGATTATTTCATAATGGTTTACAATAATATTACACATCAACTTAAGTCTTTGAATGCAGTTTTTATACAATATTATACAAGCATGCTGACTCCAACTCTTGTCCATAAATTAGCATGCAACAGCGGAAGCTCTTAATAATCACCTGAGAATAAACATACTTTAAACATCAACAAAAATGTTGGTGAGTCATAGGTTTAACCTATATATTTATCAAATCATAATAATAGACAACAAGATTTCATATTTCCATTTCTCATAAACAACATGCAATCTGCATAAAAATCATTCATATGATGAACACCTGGTAACCGACCTTATCCCCATCATTCTGGGACTCTCATCGGACATGATAAATCGAAGTACTAAAACATCCATAACTCGGATGAGGCTTGTTGGGCCAAATAGATCTATCTTTAGGATTCGCGTCAATTGGTGGCAATTATAATAAACGCCAATTCTTAGGCTACCAAGCTAAAAAGTGGCATATTCGATTCGATAATTCAACATAGAATGTAATTTTGATCATTTGTGTCTATTTTGTAAAACATTTATAAAACTGCATGTATTCTCATCCCAAAAATAATAGATTTTAAAAGTGGGACTATAACTCACTTTCACATATTTTTCTTTCGTTGGAAATAAGACTTGGCCACTGGTCGATTCATGAACCTATAACAAATATGTACATATATATCAAATTATGATTTAAATATATTCACAACATTTTTTATTACGTTTTTATGATTTAAGTTTGTTAAGTTAGCAGTCCTCGTTAGTAATCTACAACTAGTTGTCCACAGTTAGATGTGCTGAAATAAATCAATATATATTATCTCGAATCAATTCACGACCCAGTGTATAAAAGTCTCAGGCTAGATCACAACTCAAAGTATATATATTATTTTGGAATCAACCTCAACCCTGTATATCTAACTCAAACATTGCTGCATATAGAGTGTATATGGTTGTTCCGAAATATATATATAGATGGGTCGTTATGATATGTCAAAACATTGCATACGTGTCTATGGTATCCCAAGATTACATAATATGTATAATAAAATATAAATTAGTTAGGATATGCTTAGTCTAGATTTGTTACAAAATTTTCGTAGCTAAAACTAGCAAATTTATCCAATTTTGTTTTACCCGTCATTTCTTCGTTTCAAATCCGTTTTGAGTGATTCAAGTTGCTATGGTTTCATAATGAACTGAAATTTATGAAACTAAACAGAAATAGTATAAGTTTATAGTCAGAAATACAGGTTACAAGTAATTTTTTAAAGAGGTAGTCATTTCCATCGAAAGAACGACATCTTGATGACCATTTTGAAAAACATACTTCCACTTTGTGTTTAACCATGATTTTTGGATATAGTATCATGTTCATATGTAATATCATTTTTCCAAAAAACAAACTTCCAATTCAAATATTAAGATAGTTTTTATTTTTCTAACCCAAAACAGCCCCCGGTTTCACTACGACGGTGTATGTCCGGTTTTACGGTGTTCTTCGTGTTTCCAGTTTTAAATCATTAAGTTAGCATATCATATAGATATAGAACATGTGTTTAGTTGATTTTAAAAGTCAGGTTAGAAGGATTAACTTTGTTTGCAAGCAAGTTTAGAATTAACTAAACTATGTTCTAGTGATTACAAGTTTAAATCTTCGAATAAGATAGCTTTATATGTATGAATGGAATGATGTTATGAAAATCATTACTACCTCAAGTTTTGTGGATAAACCTATTGGAAAAGAGAAAAATAGATCTAGCTTCAAAGGATCCTTGGATGGCTTGAAAGTTCTTGAAGTAGAATCATGACACGAAAACAAGTTCAAGTAAGATTTCCACTCGAAATAAGATTGTTATAGTTATAGAAATTGAATCAAAGTTTGAGTATGAGTATTACCTTGAATTAGAAAGATATCTTACTGTAAATAAGAAAGATTTCTTGAGATTAGATGATCACTTGAAATGGATTTGCAAGATTGGAAGTAAGCTAACAAGTTTGAAAGATTTCTTGAAATGTTCTTGAATGGTTGTTTTTATGATGATTAAAGCTTGTAATTGAAGCTAAAAGATGGTGAAAATTCTTGGAGATGATCGAGTATTATCTTAGGAGTATTTTGAGAGAGAATTTGGAGTGTAAGTATGAGAAAATGGAATGAAAAAATGGGGTAAAATCATAAAAATGGAATTACTTGTTATAAAGAAAAAAAAATCCTTAAGTTTGTTTTTAGCTCATTAGTCATACAAGTTGTTAAATAATAGTTCCACATATTTTTGACTCTAAGATGGCTGCTAAGAATGAATGATTAAAGGTGTATATACCAACAGTAAATACATCTAGAAGTTGTGTATTGTACGTGTACGAATACGGGTACATACAAGTAGAATTGTTGATGAAAATGAATGAGAATGTAATTGTGAGAATTTTTTCTAAGTAGAAGTACTTTGATATGTGTCTTGAAGTATTTCAAAAGTGTACTAATACATATTAATACACTACATGTATATACATTTTAACTGAGTCGTTAAGTCGCTGTTAGTCGTTACATGTAAGTGTTGTTTTGAAACCTTTAAGTTAATGATCTTGTTAAATGTAATTAATCCATTGTTATAATACTTAAATAAGATGTTAAATTGTTATGTTAACATGATAACATGGTGTATGAATATATCTTAACATCATATATATATGTTAAAATACTATTACAACGATAATCGTTACATATATATATTCTTTCGAAATCCTTAAGTTAGTAGTCTCATCTTACTTGTATAGTTCATTATTAATACACTTAATGATGTACTTAATTATCATTTTATCATGTTAAATATAGTATATCAATATCTTAATACAATACATATGTATTTAGTAAGACGTTGCTATAACGATAATCGTTATGTATATCGTTTCGAGCTTCATAATTCAATATTCTCATTTTTTATGTATATAACACATAGTTAATATACTCAGTGAGATACTTACTTATAATAATCTCATGTTAACCATATATATGTCCATATATATATATCATCATGTCATTTTTACAAGTTTTAACGTTCGTGAATCGCCGGTCAACTTGGGTGGTCAATTTTCTACATGAACTCATTTCAAATAATCAAGTCTTAATAAGTTTGATTGCTTAACATGTTGGAAACATTTAATCATGTAGATATCAATCTCATTTAATATATATAAACATGGAAAATTTCAGGTCACTACAGTACAAATCCTATTAAAGGTTCGAAGATGTTCGTTTGGATCTTCTTTTGCCGTACCACTAAATTGGCATTGATTAGTTACCATGTGTAGGATTTGTCCTTTAATTTCATAATCTGGCGCATTAATATCTGGTTGAGTAATGGCATGACCTTGTCTAGTGCGTGTAGCTCTCATTCGGTCTTCCATACTTAGAGGTTCCTGATTTTTCATGATTGAGTTTGTTGAATCTGAATCACTAGAGGATTCTGATTTAATGGTTTCTTCCTCGATAATCTCTGGTTGTATAATTTGTGGTTCAGGAGGAATGATTAGTGGTTCGGGATCTCTGAATTTTCCTTGAATATCCTCCGGGTTCTCAATTGTGAGGTCGGGTTCAAAAAATGGATTATCGGAAATTTGAATCGGAGTACTTGGTCGACTAGATGACGGTTCTAAAGAAAAATCAACGGCGACGATATTGGCTAGATGTCTTGATCGAGTTACATGAGGTGAACGTATGAAAGGTGGTGAACGTTTTGCTCGGTGTATTCACTGAATATCCTATTAGTTATAAAGATAAAAATTATTAAAGTTATCAAATTAATAGACTTTTCTGATTTTGCCCACATTTCGAATAGCCAATAGATGCAGCAGGTAGCCAGGACCCTTTAAATCGGAAGCCCACAACTCGCCACTAATAAATCCAACTACTACTACGAACCAGAAAATTTTGGATGTCTATCAATTTAACCGCTTAAAATAATTTTTCGTTGAAATTTTTGAAGATAAAATCTATGTCCTAAAAACTAGAACGTAGAAATGAGAAAGAAAAAGAGTGCGTCGAAAAACGTCGAAAAATAAAAAGTCGAAAAACAATAATAAGAAAGTAGAGCGTCGAAACTTAAAAGTCTAAAAACTAAATATTAAAAGTTGCGTCTAAAGGTATTAAAGCTTAAAGGAATTCTATATCCAAACGACAATAACTTAATTAGGCACTAAAATCTATTTAAAACTAAGGCGATAAGCGACGTTGTAAATTTCTAAAGCGCCTAAGTCTTAATCTAAAGAAAAAGCACTTAAGGGATTTTACGGCAAAGCCTAAAAATCTAGAAATAAAATAACTACGGTAAGAACTAAGTTTAAAACTAATTACGAACGAAAAATATACAAATAACGAATAAACGATAAAAATATAAAATTTATAAAAAGAAAAAAAAATGATAAAATTACTTATTTTTATAAAAATATTTTTTTTAAAGTATTAATTAATAAAACTACTTAAAACTTGAAATACATAATTAAATTAAAACTAAAACTAATTATTGATTTAATTAAACCCTAATTAATAATAATAATTAAATAAATAACTCTAATCCCATAATTAATGCAGTCTGAGGTTCAGCCTGCCAGGTGGCTCCGCGAGTGCGGATGGTTTCTGCCCAAAAAGCTCCGCGACTGCGGAGTTTGTAGATTCAGATTTCGTGCAGGCCAAATTCGTGCAGGTTCAGTTTTCCTTTTTTAATTTTTTATTTTTTGTTATTAATTTATAGAAAATATAATTTAAATAAAACTTAAAAAAGAATACTTATTAGTTTTTGTAACTAAAAAAATAAAAACTTTTTAATTTAAACACTTTAAAATATAGAAATATATATTTTTTTATGTTTTTATATTTTAAAACTTATATAAAATTATATTTTTTAAAAAATGGCTTAAAAACTAATTTTTTATTTATAGCGTTTCGCTTTGGCGTTGATGAAGTCCCTGGCAGCGGCGCCAAAAATACTTGATGTGTGCGAGGGGTAGTACGTAATACTATTTTTTTTTTACGAAATACTATTAAATATGATACAATTTTACACAAGTTATTTATTTATTTATTGAATGGATATACCTAAACCTTGCTACAACACTTATAGGCAGTGCACCTAATCGTAGAGTAGTGTAGTTTTTAGTAAGTCCGGTTCATTCCACAGGGATACAACTAAGTTTAACGCTATAATTTTAAAAACTATATTTGTATAAATATATATATTTATATAAGTAGTATTATTATTATTATAAAAAGGGGGGTTTTTACCGTTTAATGACCGGTTTGTCGATTTTAAGTTCAAATTCAAAATATGAATATAACTTAATTTAAAGCGTAAAGTAAATGACGATAAATATAAATGCGATAAATAAGAGTGCAATAATTTAAAGTACGATAAATAAAATGACGATAAATAAAAGTACGATGAGATATAAAATAAAAGAATTATGCTTATTTAAACTTCCGTAATCATGATGTTTGACGTGTTGATTTTAATTTATTACCATGGGTTAATTGTCCTTTGTCCTGAATTATTCGATATGTCCATCTGGTTTTGTCCATAATAGTCCATCGGTCATAATTATAAAGTGCGAGAGTCTTCGCCAAATTAACCTTATACCCGAAGTCAAATATTCCAACTAATTGGGGATTCGAACTGTAACAAGGTCTTAATACTTTGTTTAATGAATGCGGGGGTAGGGATTCATACCGATGAGGGACGTAGGAATTGCCCTTAACTGTCCAGAAGGCTACTATGTGTAATCCAAGGTTACTTTGTTAACAATTACACCAATTACCCTTGAATGTAATCCACCCCTATTTTAATGAGTCCAGTGACTATTAATCCATCCTTGTGTCCGGTCAAATGAATAATTATTAATATTTATAAATATCCCGCCCACCGTACCCAGTCAAGCGTATATGGTTAAATATAAATACGTCAAATTATAAATCTCTATATTTAATCAACGATATATCATTTAATTAATATAAAGCCCATTAATAGCCCATAGTCCAATTTCCACAAGTGTCGGTCTTTTGTCCAAACCCCAATTATGGTCCAAAGCCTAATAACCCAGTCTTAATATTTAGTCCAACATCACGATTACTTCGGCTTAAATAAGCATAATAATAACTTAGCTACGAGACATTAATTTAAAAAGGTTGAACATAACTTACAATGAGTATTAATCACGTAGTGTTACACGGACAGAATTTTGACTTACAAACCTTAAAACATTCGCTAAAATAACCTTATTATTATTATTAACTTAAATATTAAAATTAAAATTATAAATATAAATATAGATTGAGAGATTGAAGTAGAAAAAGGTGTGTTGAATCGAGCAGAATGCGCGGCCTTTTATAGGCCCACTTTGAACTGTACAACTCCGCGAGTGCGGTATTTTTCTTCTTCACAGCTCCGCAGTCGCGGAGCTTTAGATTCCAGCTCACCAAATGAATTAAATTTGGGCTGCTGATTATTTATAATATATAATATTATATATAATTAATTATATATTATATTATATTCTTGTGCATAGTTAACTTGTATTTTTAGCTACTTTGAGTCGCACGTTGATAGTTGGTTCATATCTCGGTTCTGGATTTTCGAACGTCTTTTTGTATAATTTAATATCTTGTACTTTGCTTTTTGCGGCTTTTACTCTTGTGATTTTGAGACGTTTCTCATCAATAAATTGAACCACTTGGATTATACTTTGTACTTTTTACCTTTTTGGTCGTTTGCGTCTTCAAATCGTCGAATCTGTCTTTTGTCTTTACCTTTTATTATTTAAATGAATATTACTTGGAAATAGAACAATTGCAACTAAAAGCTTGTCTTTCTGGAAGGATAATGCTATGAAATATATGTTCGTTTTTAGCATTATCATGGGGACTCATCATCGGAAGTGATCCGACTGGTGGAAATAGCAAACATCTCTGCCTATCCAGAAAGATCGGTAGGTCAGTCAATTTTGAAGGTAACGCTCTTCCCATGTGATCGTAAGATAAAGGTTTGATTTTACATATCAATGACAGTCCTAGACGTGTTCATGAAAGGTCTTCCTAATACTATTGGCGTATGTAGGCCTTCCTTAATATCCATCATTACGAAATCCGTAGGATACAAGAATTTGTCGACTTTCACTAAGACGTTCTAAACTATGCCCTTAGGATATTGGATTGTATGATCGGCAAGTTAGATTGTCATTTTGATTGGTGTCAAGTCTCCTAGCTCTTATCTTTTGTAAAGAGAATAGGGAATAAGGTTGATACTTGCTCCTAAATCTGCTTGTGCGTGAATGGTTCCAAATTGATATATTGAACATGGGAAAATGAATCGGCCCGTATCTCCTAGTTTCTTGAATGCCGATCATTCCTCACTGAGTGGAATTTCATTGAAATCTGGTATCCTTTCCATTGTAGAGAGAAGCCTTCGTATATATCTCTTCTGATTGGGAACTTTGGACATGTTGTCCAGGAATCTTCCATCAAGCGTGTAGGTATCAAGCTTAGATGGTTCTTACAGTAGCCTTTCGGGATAAGGTACACGAATTGAAGTTTGAGTGGGTAGCTTTTGAGTATATGTTGATTTGTTCTTAAGCCTAGCTGACCTTCTCCTTGGTTCTTCCTTTACGATTATGGAATCCATTTTCTTAGCTTCCTTTATGTAGGGATTTTCGATAGTATTACTAGGTAAACTTCCTTGTGGTCGGGTGTCAAGCATTGTGATAACTGTCCGAGCTGCGTTTCTAGACTTTTGAGTAGAGCTAATTAGTTTTGCATGAGTATCTTCGTCTGTTCTTATCTAGACGCGGTTCTCTAATTTAGCTGTTGTTGTCCTTGAATGAACTGAGTCAACTGATCATCAGTCCCGATAGCAGGGTAGGCTACTTTCGTAATTTGGGTGTTAGAGAATTTTCCTCAGCTGGTGGTACAGTGAGTGGAAGTGGTTGATCATAGGTCAATTGAGGTTGTTGGGGTGGATAAGGTGGATAACGATAGCGAAAAGGTTAGTTATTTCTTTGAAATTAGATAACCCTAGGTTGTTGATTGAATCCAGGACTTGGTTTACGAGCAGGGTATTGAACGTAACAGACTGAACCGTCAGGATTCTCGTAACCTACTGCGATTGTGTCTTCAATTCTCCGAGTTGTTTGGCAAAAGACTCTAGTCATGATGATTCATTGTCATGTTTTCGAGCAACTCCCATGCTTCGTCTGTGGTTTGGTTTATCAGATTTCCTTGAGCTGCTTCGTTGATCGCCGTCCTATGATTTACCGTAAGACCATTGTAGAAGGTACAGATTTAGGCTGAACGTTCTAGCTTGTGATTGGGGCATTTCTTCAGCAGGGTTTTGAATCGCTCTCATGCGGTGTAAAGAGATTCATCATAACTTTAATTAAAGTTAATGATGTCATTCTTGAGCTTGGTTTGTTTAGAAGGAAGGAAATATTTGGTTAGAAATTTAGTAGCCATCTCCGTCCATGATGTGATGGAATCTTTTTCCAATCCTTCAAACCATGTCTGTGCATGATGAGTGAGAGAATAGGGGAACAATTAAATCCGGAATATATCTTGTCATATCCCTGGCTGTTTATAAGAGTTCAAAAGAAATATGAATTATCGAGGTGATAATTTGGATCGTCATTCGGTAGTCTATGAAATTGACAGCCATTTTGGATGAGCTGTATAATATGATGCTTTAATTCGAACAAGTGTCCTTGGATCTCTAGGATTCTGATTGGTCCTCTCGACCTTCAATCGATAGTTTGGTGTTTTCTTCTAGAGTAACGCGTAACGTCATTCAGTTTTTGGTTCTTTCTTCCTTTCGTGCATTTGAGATTATTGCGTCTAGATCAGGTACGAATAACAACGGCCCTGGTCTAGATCGGGTGTGGGTCATACACTGAGTATGCCCTTCGTTTTAAAATTTTAGGTAGATATGCTAAGTTCCCAATTTAGTCTAAAGTAAACTAAAGTAATCTTAATCTAAGGTAATCTAAGGTAATTATCCTAAGTTTAATATGTTTTGGGTTTGCTACTAATTCCCTAGTATTTCGATAACAGAGCTTCGCACGAACTATTCAACTAACCAAGTGGCTAGATCGACTACGGAGAGGCATGATCTTTTTGGTCCCAATATAATTGGCGACTGTTCAGAAAATCCAACAACCAAGTCCGTGTATAATTGTATTTCTTAGACACCACTAAATGCTTGCAAATAGGTTTGATAGAAGCAGTATTGTCTGATACCAGTTTCCCCAGCAGCGGCGCCAAAAACTTGTCTCCCTCTTGATATGACCAAAAAGGACGATTTTATTTATGCAGTGTCGTTAGGTCGCAAGACATCAGAATCGGCTACCATGAGATAGCAATAGTTTTAAATTTATATTTAGCGGGGCCTAAATCGTACTACTCCTTATTATGGTGAGTAAGGGAAGTATGACCTAGGGTCAAATTTTTAAGAGATCAGTAGAATCGAACCTATATTTATAACTTAAGATAATCCTAAAGTGAAGCGGTAGTTGTATATTACATAATTTTGAGTTTTCTAGCTTATAAGATAAAATAAAGTAAATGCGATAAAATTTGTAATTCAGATAAGGTTAAAGAAAGTACATACTATGATTTCGTTAGTTACTTTGCCAAGATTGTGGAATGCTTGCTCATGAATAGGTAATGACCATGTATTCACTACGTCCTACCACCCCTATCATAAGACATGTCACTAGGTAATGTGTTTGGCTTGAAGATTCTGAATAGACAGTAACGTCCCATACCCCCGATGCCTGTGCAGCTTGACTACAGGCATACACGTTCAAATGGCTCATCCTATGGAGCGACTCGGGCAGGTGACATATTAACGTTCCAAAAGGTCTAAACTTTCTTAAGCACAATGAAATACAAGGTATGCCATATCCGAGAGACGTGATGTGTTTTGATGCTTTCGTTAATGACTGGGTTTAAAAGATATTTAGGCCCTTAAAAAGAGTTCAACCATAAAGAACACCATGGCCAAGTCGGTTTGACTTACATGAACATGTTCGGTTATCTTAACGATCCAATCCTTTATGTGTTTAATCAAACAGTTCCTTAATTAACTATGAATCCCTCAAGCGGGGTGCAATGCTTGAGACCGTGTTATGGTGAAGTGTAATAATCAGCACTGACCGGGTTCCATGGACTTACTTAGCAGAGGTACAGGTTACAACAACCATTATGCTTCAGCGTTCATGTACAAAGTTTATATGCTTGTTGACTACACTAACATGGTCTAAGACCGACAATGTACTATAGGCCTAGTTAGATGTTTCACTACGAAAGAGTCCACAGTCGAAATTCAAGGCTCGGTGGAATTACTACAACGGGTGTGCCTCAGTCGAACTTACCTTGTATTTGATAGACTTCTCTTACATGGGGGTGACACATATAGTGTACTCTGTGTTAGGACCCCGAAGTATGTATAGTGTTAATGTGAAACATGCTTATTAGAAGGTTCTTGGAAAGGGCTATATAAGGAACCTAAGTAGTCCTAATTAGATAGCCATTGCATTATAAACTAGTTTAAGAAGCTGTGGAGTGTAAATATACCGATTCTCTCTAATACCGAATATGTTCTTCACTTACCAAGTCTCACTCTAACTTATCACATCTTCTAATCTCACTATGATCTGACTAATCATTTGGTATCAGAGCTTCGAGGGAGTGATATTACATCACTATATCGATCCAGAGATTGAATATTACTGATTATGTACACTCTCGGTTAGATTGAATCACATTCGGTATCATCGAATTTGATTATCTGGCGTTCAGATTAATGTGATAAGTTCAGTGAAGGTTTATTAGATGTATTAGAAAGAGTTTTGATCATCATTACAGCTTTTTAACAACAATTATGGAGAATCAAGTTGATTTTTAGAGTTTGATAGTGCTCCAAATGAACATATATTTAGGCTCAATATCCTTCCAATATGTAAAGCTTTTAGTTACTATTGTTCTATTTTTATGTAATAATCGTTTAAATAAATAATTGCGAAGACAAAAGAGAAAAACGAAGATTTGAAGACGCAAATGACCAAAAAGCTCAAATGTACAAGATATAATTCAAGTGGTTCAATTTATTGATGAGAAAAGTCTAAAATTTACAAGAGTACAAGCCGCGAAACGCAAAGTACAAGATATCTAAATGTACAAAAGGACATTCGAAAATCCGGAACCGGGACATAAACCGAGAAGAAACGTACGACTCAACGGACCTAAAATTATAAGACAACTATGCACATGAATATAATATAATATATATATAAATATATAAAAAATTATATATATATTTAAAATTGTCGGCAAGCTAGTGTACAAAGAAGTGTGACCTGGAGCAGCCCTCCATGCTATCGCATGGAAATTGGGCATCACATCCATGCGATCGCATGGCCCCAAAAGTCTGGCCAGGTCCTATAAATACCATGATTTCAGACGAGTTCTTTACACACCTTTTTCAATCTTTCTTTCTCACTATGTAATATATATTTATAATTATAATTTTAATTATAATTAAGATTAATAATAAATTACGGTTTAGTTGGGTTAATGTAAGAAATGTTTTACGGATTTTAAAGTCGGAACTCTGTCCGTGTAACGCTACGCTATTAATAATCACTGTAAGCTATGTTCTTCCTTTTTAAATTAATGTCTCGTAACTAAGTTATTATTATGCTTATTTGAGCCGAAGTAATTGTGATGTTGGGCTAAATATTAAGACGGGTTTATTGAATTTTGTACCATAATTAGGGTTTGGACAAAAGACCGACACTTGTGAACATCGAACTATTGACTACTAATAGGTAGGGGTATTGTCTAATTGAATGAAAACTCATTAGAACCTTTCGAACCTATCTACAAATTAGTTAATCTAATAATTATTAAATTAATTACGAATGTCCTATTTTGTGACGTTTATACGATATCGTTTACAATCATTTAATTAATCAATTGGATTGGATAATTGATTATTCAATATGGCCAAGTGAATAAATTAATGTATCATGGACTAATTAAAACAGGGGTGGATTACATACAAGGATAATTGGTGTAATTGTTAACAAAGTATTAAAACCTTGGATTACACGCAGTCGATAACCTGGTGTAATTGTTAACAAAGTATTAAAACCTTGTTACAGTTTAAATCCCTAATTAGTTGGAATATTTGACTTCGGGAATAAGGTTAATTTGACGAGCATTTTATAATTATAACCGATGGACTCTTATGGGCAAAACCCAGATAGGTATCAAATAAGCGAGGACAAATGACAATTAACCCAGAATAATCAATTAGAATTAAAACGTCAAACATCATGACTACGGAAGTTTAAATAAGCATAATTCTTTTATCGTATTTCTCATCGTACTTTTAATAACTGTCATTTTATTATTCGCAATTTTATATATCGTCATTTATTTTACGCATTTTAATTATCATCATTTATCTTTACGCTTTATTTAAAATCGACAAACCGGTCATTAAACGGTAAAACCCCCCTTTTATATATTATTATTACTATATATAAATATATATATTTTATATAAATATAGTTGTTAAAAATATAGTACGTAATCGCTAGCTCCCTGTGGAACGAACCGAACTTACTAAAAACTACACTACTCTACGATTAGGTACACTGCCTATAGTGTTGTAGCAAGGTTTAGGTATATTGCATCCGTAAATAAATAAAACTTGTATCATATCGTATAATATTTCATAGTAAAAAAAATAATATTTCGTATGCCTCCGCTCGCACATCAAGTTTTTGGCGCCGCTGCCGGGGACATCGAAAGCAAAACGCTATATTCTAAAAAAATAAATAATATTAAGTTTTAAACTATTTTTTTTAAAATATATGTTTATAAGTTTTAAATATTAAAAATATAAAAACATAAAAAAAATATTTTTCTATATTTTTAAGTGTTTAAGTGAAAAAGAAAATATATTTCATTTAATTTATATAAAAGTATAAAAGTATTATTTTTAGTTCTTAAAAAAATAAATTTATTCATAATAAATATTACTTATATATTATTTTTATAAATTAAAAATCAAATTAAAATTAAAAGTATTCGGGCCGAAACTGTAGCAGCCCAACAACAAAGGCCTGGTATCCGATTCCATGCAACCGCATGGACTTTTAACCCTCAACTCATGCGATCGCATGAGCTGAGGTGACAGCTCTGAATCCTCTGACGTATGATTAGGGTTTGGTAATTAATAATAATTATAATAAATTAAATATTAATTAGGGTTTAATTTAATAATAATTAGTTTTAGTTTTAATTAATTTTGTATTTTAAGTTTTAATTAGTTTTATCAATTATATAAATTTAGTACTTTTATAAAATATATTATAAAAATAATATTTTTATAAAATTTGTATTTTTATCATTTTAGTTATAATTTGTATTTTTATCGTTTATTTCGTAATATTTATCGTTAGTAATTAGTTTTAACTTAGTTTTTGCCATAGAACTTTTATATTTCTAGATTTTTAGGCTTTGCCATAAAATCTCTTAAGTGCTTTTTCTTTAGATTAAGATTTAGGCGTTTTAGAATTTTACGATGTCGCTTATCGCTTTAATATTTAATAGATTTTAGTGCCTTTTAAGTTATTGCCGTTTTGGATTTAGAGTTCCTTTTAAGTTTTAATACCTTTAGACGCAAGTTTTAATTTTTAGTTTTTAGACTTTTAAGTTTCGACGCTTTAGTTTCTAATTAATATTTTTCAACTTTTTGTTTTTCGACGTTTGTTTTTCGACCTCTTATTTTTCGACGCGCTTTTTCTTTTTCATTTCTATGCTCTAGTTTTTAGGACATAGATTTTTATCTTCTTTAAATTTCGACGAAAAATTATTTTAAGCAATTAAATTGATAGACATCCAAAATTTTCTGGTTCGTAGTAATAGTTGGATTTGTTAATGGCGAGTTGTGGACTTCCGATTTAAAGGGTCCTAGCTACCTGCTGCATCTATTAGCTATTCGAAACGTGGGCAAAATCAGAAAAGTCTATTAATTTGATAACTTGTATAATTTTTAATTTTATAACTATTAGGATATTCTGTGAATGCACCGAGAAAAACGTTCACCACCTTTCATACGTTCACCACCTGTAACTCGATCAAGACATCTAGCTAATATTGCCGCTGTTGATTTTTCTTTAGAATCATCATCTAATCGAACAAGTACTCCAATTCAAAATTTTGATAATCCATTTTTTGAACCCGACTTCATAATTGAGAACCCGGAGGATATTCAAGGACAATTCCAAGATCCTGAACCACTAATCATTCCTCCTGAACCACAAACCATTAAATCAGAATCTTCTAGTGATTCGGATTCAATAATTTCAAATATGGAAATAACGAAACCTCTAAGTATGGAAGATCGAATGAGAGCTATACGCACTGTCCAAGGACATGCCATTACTCAACCAGACATTAATGCGCCAGATTATGAAATCAAAGGAAAAATCCTACACATGGTAACTAATCAATGCCAATATAGTGGTATGCCAAAAGAAGATCTAAATGAACATCTTCGAACCTTTAATATGATCTGTACTCTATTCAAAATCAGAGAAGTTGAGGATGAACAGATCTATCTCATGTTGTTTCCCTGAACTTTAAAGGAAAAAGCCAAAGATTGGTTATAATCGTTACCTGAAGAGGCGATTGACACATGGGATGTCTTAGTTGAAAATTTTCTTAAAAGATTCTTTTCGGCATCTAAAGCCGTGAGACTTCAAGGAGAAATTGTTACGTTCACGCAAAAGCCAAATTAAACATTATATGAGGCGTGGACAAGATTTGGAAAGTTGTTGAGAGGATGTCCTCAGCATGGTTTAGACACTTATCAAATAGTACAAATATTCTACCAAAGTGTCGATGTTGCTACACGAAAAGACATCGACACAGCAGCTGGTAGTTCCATTATGAAGAAAACCGCAACTGAAGCTCACAAAATCATTGATAACACAGCCTCCCGCTCACATGAGTGGCACCAGGAAAAAGATATTTTTCGTTCATCTAAAGCGACTAGAGCCGATTCTAGCCATGACTTTGATTCCGTTTCCGCAAAAATAGATGCTTTCAAGAGACGAATGGAAAAGATGACTAAAGATATTCACGCAATACGAATCAGTTGTGAGCAATGCGGTGGACCACACTTAACGAAAGATTGTCACATTGAGCAAACGATGGAACAACGTGAGAATGTTTCCTACATGAACCAAAGGCCGAGAAATAATTATCAAAATAATTATCAACTGCCAAGGCCAAACTTTAATCGAAATCAAAACATTCTTTACAATCCAAATGGACCCAACAATAACTCGTATAACCAACAAGGTCCGAATAACCAACCAACTTAAAACAACACTTTCAATCAATAAAGACCTAGCTTGTATAAACCACCACAACAAACCGAAGAGAAAAAGTCAAATCTGGAAGAAATGATACAAAAGCTAGTTGAATCTCAAACAAAATTTATTGCAACTCAAACCCAAACGAATGAGAGGTTTGATCAGTCATTTAGAACTCAACAAGCTTCCATTTTGAATCTAGAAAAACAAGTAGGTACTCTTGCTAGCATGATGAGTGAGAGGGAACAAGGAAAGCTACCGAGTAATACTGAAGTTAAATCCTCGGAATGAAAATGTTAACATGGTTTCAACAAATTCTAAAAAACCGGCACCAGAAGATGGGAAGGTTTTAGATGTGAGTAACAATGAAGAAGTTACACCACCACCACCACCACCTCCACCCGAGTATGTAAAGCCAGTGGTGGCACCCTACAGACCACCCATCCCGTTTACAAGAAAAGGAGTTGAGTATGAGCAAGTGATAGGTAGTAAAGTTTGTGATACCTCTGGAAAGAAGAAGAAGAATAAGAAAGTACAAGAAACAAAAATCGTAAAAGTAAACCCGATGAAGACAGTTCCACCGAAACCTCCACCCAGGTTGGGTGATCCGGGTGAATTTATTATTCCTTGTCTACTTAGTGATTGTGTCATGTATGATGCACTAGCAGATTTAGGTGCGAGTGTGAGTGTTATGCCTCTTTCATTATATAAGAGATTAGGAGTAGGTGAGCTAAGTCGAACAAAAATGAATGTTCGACTCCTTGATCAAACCATTAAGCACCCAGTTAGAATTGCTGAAAATCTACCCGTTCAAGTGGGTAGTTTAACATTCTTATCGAATTTATTGTCATTGACATAGAAGAGGACTCAAACATTCCTCAAATTTTAGGTTGACCATTCTTAGCGTCCACCGGATCGTTATTTGATGTAAGAGAGGGTAGAATGACACTTAGTGATGGTGAAAAATCGGTCACCTTTGTGATTCGAAAGTCTAAATCTCCGCCAACCAAAATCATTGAACCAATAAAAACGATTGGTAAGAACCATGTTGTTTTACGAACTCCAACGGTAGTGCTAAACAATAATAAAACGCCTAAGTGTGGGGAAGATGAAGTAACACCTAATGATGACCTAATAACAAAGAACCCCGTTGTTGATACGAAATTAAATGACCCCGTTATTAATAGTTCAATGAGGAAACTTTATAAACAGGTTTACGATGCTAGAATTAAGGGGAACTTTAAGTTATGTAACCGGTGAAAGGATCCGTTCATATACATTATAAACGATTCACAATAGTTGATTACATCGCGAAGTATTTGACCTCTATATGATACATTTTACAAATATTGCATTCATTTTCAAAAGACAAACTTTCTTTACATCGAAAGTTGACGGCATGCATACCATTTTATAATACATCCAACTATAATTGACTTAATAATAATCTTGATGAACTCAACGACTCGAATGCAACGTCTTTCGAAATATGCCATGAATGACTCCAAGTAATATCCTTAAAATGAGCTAATGTACAACGGAAGATTTCCTTAATACCTGAGAATAAACATGCTTTAAAGTGTCAACCCAAAGGTTGGTGAGGTCATTAGTTTATCATAATCAATCATTTCCTATTTATATAATAGACCACAAGATTCTCATTTTTCCATAAATCTCATTACACTCGCAAGTGCATAAAAATCATTCATATGATGGACACGTGATAGCCGACATTAACATAATGCATATAGAATATCCCCCGCATACTCGCAAGTATGCCATAAATATTGGCAATCGCAATCACCATTTAAATTGAAGTACTAAAGCATTCCAAATTCCAGAATGGGGTTTGTTAGGCCCATAGATCTATCTTTAGGATTCGCGTCAATTAGGGGCCATTTCCCTAATTCTTAGGTTACCAGATTTGAAGGGGCAATATCCGGTTTAATAATCCAACCATACAATGTAGTTTCAAGTACTTGTGTCTATTTCTTCAAACATTTATAAAAGCAGCGCATGTATTCTCAGTCCCAAAAATATATATTGCAAAAACATTTAAAAAGGGAGCAAATGAAACTCACAATATTGTATTTCGTAGTAATTAAGCATATGATGGCATTGAACAAGTGCAAGGTTGGCCTTGGATTCACGAACCTATATTAATTATATATATTTATATATTTGATCAATATCTTTCTAATAATTTAGGTCAAGTCGTAGTGTATCACAATCCTAATGCTCGAGACTAAATATGCAAAAGTCAACAAAAGTCATATTGACCAAAATGTCTTCCAGAATTTATACATGATTATTATATAGTTTAAATATAGTCATTTTATATATTTAAATATTTTTAACAGATTTTATTAAAGTAAATAATATAGTTCTTTTATTAATAAATAAAATTTTATATTAAAATTTATATAATAAAAATATACTTTTATATAACTTAAGTAATAAAATTTATAAAGTTCATTTAATATCATAAAAATAATATGATAGGTATTATTAATGTAATTATATTATACGTAGTAAAATATCTGTGTATCACATATTTATTTGATAAAATAATATTGATAATAATAATAATAATAAGTAAAAGTTGTATTATTTTGTAATAATTATTATTATTCTACTAATAAAAATAACAATAATTATATTTTCTAAAAAAATGATAAAATGATAATTTTTATTAATAATAGTACTAAAATGATAATAATAATGATGTTTCATATTAACAATGATATTTTTATTAAAAATAATAATTTTAGTAAAAATGATACTTTTAATATTAATAATACTTTTAATAATAATAATAGTAAAATAATGAAAACGATATTTTTCATTTAAATCAATATCTTACAATATCTTAATTTCATCATGACACTCATACTCATTATTTCCTAATCGCTTCGTTTAATAGCTTTTAGTCGTCTTTTATATCGCGTTCATATTAATAATAATAATAGTAATCATAATAATTAGATGTTACTAATATTAGTTTTAATTATAATAATACTAATAATAATAATATTAATGATAATACTATTAACTATTTGAATGATAATAATAATAATAATAATAATAATAATAATAATACTAATTATAATCTTAACGATAATAACGATAATAATAATAATAAAAATAACAATAATATCTTTTATTAATAACGACAATGATAATAATAATAATAATAATAATAATAATAATAATAATAATAATAATAATAATAATAATAATAATAATAATAATAATAATAAAATAAAAATAATAAGAATAATAATAATAATAATAATAATAATAATAATAATAATAATAATAATAATAATAATAATAATTAGATTATAACGACGATAATGACGACGATAATAATAATCACTTTTTACAAAAATTCAATTGACTATAACTTCTAAACCATTCATCGAAACCATTCGATATCTAAATGAAAAGTTCTCAATTTTTCGCTAGCTTTCCAACGACATGCATATCATATGCCTTATCTTAATAGCATATGTATTTAATTCAAGATTCGACATAACCTATCTAACGACAATAACGAACGTATAAGCATGCATAATCCTATATACTCGAGCACTAGTCAGGGATACACTAATAATATATAAAAGTTAAGTTATGAGTGCTCACGTATCAATATTGAGATTCAATATTGCAGGAAAATTACGTAGATGCAACGGAGATGATAAACACTAGTTTGACTCACGAGCAATACTCCCGAACCATACTCATAACCTCCATAGCTATAACCCATAATTTCCTTAGCTCTATCCAGCTCAAAAAACAATTTCGAAATCACTCAGACAGCACTCCGTCGTAATATTTTATGTATACTAATAATGTCTTGAGAGAGTTTAGAGAAAAATATTTTCAAGTTTCTATGAAATAATGAAACCTATTGAATTCTATTTATAATAGATTTTTGAATTATTAAAGTGAATTATTAAAGTATGAATTATTAAAGTGAATTATTAAAGTATGAATTATTAAAGTGAATTATTAAATTATGAATTATTAAAGTGAATTATTAAAGTATGAATTATTAAAGTTAATTATTAAAGTTAAAGTAAAGTAAAAATAAAGTAAAGGTAAAGTTTAAGTATAGTCAAAGTATAAAACTATGTACGTATAATACGCGTATAAATATATATATTATTAATTTAAATCATTATATATAAATATATATTTAATAAAATAAAATATAAATATCGTTATCTTTATCATACAGGTTAAGTAATTAGTTGTCAAAAGTGGTTCTAGATATTTATAAAAGTTATATACGTTTTAATAATAAAGTTTTTTTTTTAAACTGAAAACGTTTTTGTACGTTTGAAACTAAATCAAATAAATATGATAATTTTGTTTTCCAAAACTAAATATATTTAAGAATCATTTTGTTTAAAGGTTAAAATAATGGAAATCGTTATATCATAAAACGTTTTAGAAAAGTAGAATCATATATATTCATAATAGGTTTCAAGTTTTTAAATTACAGTCTGTTGGTGAAGCATGGGATAAAGTCCAAAGGTTAAATAAACGTATGAAATCAACTTAATGAAAAATTTCGAGTTACTTAACTTGTCGATATCCAACATCTAAGTTATTTACACTCCACGTTCTTACTTATAAATCACTTTACCATTTTCCGAATGTTGTCAAAAAGAATAGATTTCTTAAATCACAGTGGACCTCATAACATGGACCCGTAATCATATCACAATGTATCTAATAAATCAATCATTTGATATTATCTTCTAATTCCATCGATAAACATATTGAAACAAATACGTTCGTGTAAAGTATTATATGTTTAATACTTTATTAATATTCTCAAGTTATAATATATATATATATATATATATATATATATATATATATATATATATATATATATATATATATATATATATATATATAACGGTTCGTGAATCGTCTTAATTTGGTCGAGGTTATAAAGAATGTATGAACACAGTTTAAAATTCTTGATATTTAACTTAACAAACTTTGATTATCGTGTTGGAATAATATAAAGATAAAGTTTAAATTTGGTTGGAATTTTCCAGGTTGTCACAGTACCTACCCGTTAAAGAAATTTCGTCCCGAAATTTGAATGGGATGGTCATGGCTGACAATAAGTATGTTTTCATGACGTATACGAGTTGGAAATTAGAGTTTTATTATCATCAAGTAATATAGATAAAATAATTTAATTTTTGTGAAGTGTACGAGTGAAGTTATCTCAAAAGAATGAAATGAGTAAATGCACGTTCTTTTTAACCAATGACATAGTCACGGTTGATTTTCAGAATTCAAGGAATTTAGAGAAAATCTTCGTAATAAGATTTGGTTCTTCGGTAATTAAGGAAGTTAGGATCCGTTTTGATTAAATACGATAATCTCTTTTGATTGCTATGTTGGATATTTTACTATAAATCCACCCCCTTCGTTTCCTTGTAATTTACACATTCTATTCTTTCTCCCTCAACTCATATTTTAAAGTATTCGTCAATATGCTCCATCTAGTACTGATTCTTGATATACTCCTCACTTTTATATCTGTCATTCTTCTCTTTCATCTACCACAGGAGGATTTTATTTATTTCTACTATTACCTTGGGGTTATAGTAATTTTAATACTCTCGTGCCTCTACGTGGCAATACGTATTGATATGCACGGTTTGTAATTTATGTGTTGTTGTCGAGCTTTATATTTTCTTTTATATTCAAGAGTTCCATACTTTTGTCTCCTCTTCCCGACTTCAAGTCAAGCGAATAATGGTCCAGAATTTGTAGGTATGGATTTTGGAATGAACATAATTAATGTTCTAAGAAAGGAATTGTAATGAAAAAAATCTTGATTTGTCAAATTACTATAATACCTCGGACAAGACCGAATCATCAAGAAAATATTTTTCTTGATATTCTTAGGGGTTAAATAGAATACCAGAGTCGTGTAACATGACACATGATGATGTTATGATCTGTGAATCATCACGTTCCATTTAAAAACTCAGCATGACTTACTGTAATATAATCACGTTGATCAAGTGTCATTATATTATACTAACTCATGCTTCAGTTTCCAACACTACTTCAAAAACATTCTTATTTTAAACTTGAAGGTTTCAGAATTTAAAAACAAAAATAGTTTCTTTTGTGATGTAATACAGATAGTGTGAAGAGGTAAATGATTTCGGATAAGAATAATTATGGAAATATCTTCAGAAATATGGAGGATATTTATAATGAAAGATACGATGATATCTTAAAATTTCTAATATCAGAGGATGATGAAGAATATTGTCCGCAAGGGTTTAGAGTCAAGAGCATGGTATTCGTTAATGACTTCAGCAGATACTGAATCATTTCGATTCTTTGAAGGCGGTTTAGTCTTTGTGATTTGTCCACAGCCTCCTTCATAACTGGCTCAATCCGTTTTCAAGTTCCAAACCTTCTCTTTTTCTGAGCTTTGCCAACACACTATTCTTTATCTTCAAACTTTTTACTGATAAGGTCGTTTACAGTTTTTGCTGCTTCATCGGCATTTTTTTCAAAATTTTGAGAACTAGTTCGCAGTTTAGGGTGTTTTTCAGAAACTTCACATTCGAAGTATGTAAGTCTAGGAGATAGATGTTATATGTACACATATAACTGTTGGCATAGACATGCTGCGAGATTTCAAAATACTGATTGCTAATTCCCGATGATTCGTATGGAAATTCCCGTTACAAGATGCAGATGAGTAAATGATGGGGTTTTGATGATTTTTCGGAAAATCCTAGATCATTACGGTTGCTAAAAAGTTTACTGCTAATGTGGTGGAATATAAATGGTTACCTGGTAACGATGGCGAAAGGGCAACGTATATATCAAGGTTATAATAAGGTTAGTTCGGCTGAAAAGTTGAAGTCGACTTGCTGGAGCTGTGACAAAACTGGCTACTTTGAAAAGAGATTGAAAAGTTATTTTAGCTAATAAATGCCAAAGGGTCTGGCATGGATACGTGTTAAACTATGACTTTGGTTTCAAGAGTTTTTCAGATACATAACTGTGGGTAATACGTGGTTGAATCATTATCTCGATTGTTCATTATTTGAAGTGTCTTCAGGAATTTCAGAGGGTTTGAACACAGATTGTAATCGTTAATATACATATGATGTTCTAGAACAGTTTTGAAGTCAAAGAATAACTTGGAAAGATATAGGAATCTAAGAGTGATGATACTGGTTATATTTCGAATTGAATTCTGCGATTTCAAGATCAGCATATGTAATTGAATTTGAACGAGTATGGTTGTTTTGATTTTTATAAAAGAATGTATATTGTTGAGAAAATAGTGTGTATAGTTGTTGATTGCTGAATCAGATTCGAAGAATGTACCATATTAATTGTGAATTTATATATCTCTCGGGTATTACCTACCCGTTAAATTTTGTTTTTCACAATTAACATTTTGTACAAAAGAATTTTATTACAGTCTTTACGAAAATATATATGAGTATATTTTCTTTAGATGTAACATAGATTTAATGAGTTAATATTAAATTAAACTCATCTGATTTATGGTTGAAACTAGAATTGAGTAATCCCTAAAACTTTAGAAATTACATAAGTATTTCTTCAATAATATTATGAATCAATACTTCGTTATTAGTTGATACATGATGCTGGTTTTTGTGAAATTCTTGTGAACTTCGCCAGGTACGAATGATGTTATTTGGAAATTTTCGAGTACATCGATGATGAAAGTGTAAAATCAAACATATATTTAAATAATACACTTGGTTTATTATAAGTTGGAATTTATTGAATTGAGACAGAAATTTTAGCTAACGATGGTTAAGTTATGGACGAAGGACGTACCTCATGGCATATTAGTAATATGAATTAATCGAGTAGTTAAGATTCACACATAATAGCTTAGTATGGAAAGATTTATTTTGATCTCAAAATTTATATATATATATATATATATATATATATATATATATATATATATATATATATATATATATATATATATATAAAATATACATATAATTTCTTCAGAGGGAGTGAGTTAATACTTCATAACTCTTTAATATTATATACGCGTTATTGATTCGTAATGATGTCCACAGTGATTCTTGAACTGACAGAGTTTGTGATGTTATACGTGCTGCTGATTTTGATGACACTGACGGCACTGACTGTGATGGTGATGCTACGGTACTGTTGATGTTGTTGGTAAAACAAGTCTAGCTTATAAATCACGTATCATTCTTGTCAGGGTTTCTACTCTTCCTTTTATCATTTCGATTCACTCATCTGATTTATGGTTAGGATTAGAATAGATAATCTCTAAGACTTTAGAGATTACATAATCGCCGTGAAGTATTTCTCCAATGAAGTTATGAATCAACACTTCATCGTTTGTTGTTGTTGGTATTCCTTGGTATCTACAGGGCGTATGACCTTGGTGCTCATGGGACAGATTGTAAAGTTGAGGATTACGACGCGGTTGTGGTTGGGGGTGGTAATGGTACTGTTGGCGTTGATGATGGTAGTACTAGTTATGCTGTTGGTGCTGCTGCTTGTAGAGACCCGTCCTAATCCATCCGGACAAAGTCCACATCGATTATAAACGATTCACAATAGTTGATTACATAGCGAGGTACTTGACCTCTATATGATACATTTTACAAACATTGCATTCGTTTTTGAAAAGACAATCTTTCATTACATCGAAAGTTGACAGCATGCATATCATTTCATAATACATCCAACTATAATTGACTTAATAATGATCTTGATAAACTCGATGACTCGAATGCAACATCTTTTGAAATATGTCATGAATGACTCCAAGTAATATCTCTAAAATGAGCAAATGCACAGCGGAAGATTTCTTTCATACCTGAGAATAAACATGCTTTCAAGTGTCAACCAAAAGGTTGGTGAGTTCATAGATTTATCATAAAACAATAAAATTCATCATTTTGATAGACCACAAGATTTAAATGCTAAGTGGTACAAATGGGCCCGAATCCTATACCCACATGTAATGTACATGCAATATCTTTTAAATACAGTACACCTTTCTCATGTACGAAATCCATTTTTCATAAATCTTAGTAACCGTACACATATCTCGTGCACAAAAATAACATACACATAACCTGTGTATAAAATCATTCTCTCGATACATAACATTCACTTTACTTTCATAGCTTGGCTTGGTAACCGACCTTAACATATAATGCGCATAATAATATCCTCAAAACATAACATCTCGTCTGTATAATAATAATATAAACTTCGAAGTACTAAACACCACGCCCACTAGCCCTTCCGTCTAGTGAACATTCTGGGTGGGGGTGTTAAACCCGGTAGCTACCTTTAGGATTCGCGTCAATTAGGCGTGCACTAATTCTAAAAATTAGTGATGTTCCCTAATTTTTAGGTTACCAAGCAATAATAATCAGGGGGAAAATATTCATATCAATTGTGGCAATTATCACGTCCACATAATTCAATGGTGGCAATTATCACGTCCACATAATTCATTCGAGGAATGTTTTGCTTGTGTCTATCTCGTCAAACATTTATAAAAGCATTTCATGTATTCGCAGGTCAAAATGTATTTCAAAAGCATTTAATAAAGAAGTTATAAAAGTAGCGCATGTATTCTCAGTCTCAAAAATGTAAAGAGTAAAAGGGAATCAAATGAACTCACCTAATGTATTTTGTAGTAAAAATACATATGACTATATTAAACAACTGAACAATGCAGGGTTGGCCTCGGATTCACGAACCTATATTAGTTGTAATTATATTAAAACACATAATTGAATTCGAACAACTTTATATATTTATGTAAATTCATTAGTTATATCCTTTTTATATTAATAATATATACATTTCATATTTTCATTAAAAAAAATAAAAAATATTAATTATGTAAAACATAAATGATAATGGTTATAATACTTGATTTTTTTTCTAATAAGGTAATAATTATATTAATGATAATAATAATGATACTTACAATAATAGCTGTAAAATATTAATTTTATTGTTAATGATATTTATGATAATGATAGTAATAAAGATAATCATAACTCTTAAAAATGATAATTTTTAATATGTATAATAACTCTTAGTCAAAATGTTAATTTTAATAAAAAGATAATAAAAGAAATATGATAACTTTGATAGTCTTCATTACAATAATGAAATATGATAACTTTGATAGTCTTCATTACAATAATACTTTTATTACTAGTGATAGTAATTTTAGTAATAATAACGCTAATAACTATATTAATAATAATAATGTTAATAATACTTATCCTAATAATAATAAAGTGGTAAAATCATATTTGTTAATTATGTTAATAATATTAATTATAATTTTAGTTATAATTATTTTATTAATAATGAATGGTTCTTAATACTTATTTTAGCATTTATAATAATAATAATAATACTTATAATACTTGTAGTAATAGTAATAACTAATACTAACAATACTAATAACAATAATAATAATAATTACAATCATAATAATAATAAAACTAATAATAATGATAATAATAATAAGAATAATAATCATAATAATAAAAATAAAGCTACCTTCAATTAAATTCAGCCTGAAAAGAAAACTTCCACTCCAGGGATTCGAACCAACGACCTCCCGTTCCCTGACAACACCCTTAACCATATCACTAAATCTATTTTTCTGAAATACATGTGACCTGTTTATTATTTATTTTATTTCTCTTAACCTTCTTCTTCTTCCATCTATACTAGTCAACCAGAGTAGTCATCAATATCAATAACAATTTAAAGGTTTAGAATTTAAGCTAGGAATCGAAATGAAAATGACCTTGGTGTTTGAGATTAACAGGAAAAAAAATAGAAAGCAGCAACAGCAGCGAGAAAATTTTCACGAAGAACAATTTGAACCCCAATCGTGATTTTAGATTCTAGGCTCTTTTAGATTATAATTACATCATGAAATAGATAATAAATCAATCATAGAAACTTTTTAAATCGTAACTTTTACCTTAAACATAACCTGCAACTCAAATTTGTCCAAACAAAAATCGTTTGACTTTTTGTTCCTAAACTTTGACTCTCAAATTCACCTTTGATTCTTCGAATTAGAACATGCAAATTTACAGGAAGACTCACAATTTGATTTGGATCACTTCTACACTTTTAGATTTTTAAACTTGATTCGAATTTTTACTTTGGTTAAAAAAAGCTATCGTGATAGTTATCGCTGCTGTATATCTATTTTCTAAATTATTCTGTTGATGGAACGGTACCAGTTGTTATAGATATTGATGATGGTTAAAACAAATCACATTCCATAAGAATACAAAGTGATCGATTATATAAAGAGAAATGGTTATTGACAGGAATAATTAAGCAGAAAAAGACATGGCAGAAGATAAAGTTTGATACAGATAGTTACATAATGCGTACTATACTGAGTTTATTTTCATCAATCAAATATAGTGTTTATCAATCAGGTACAGTTTGAAAGGAACTTAAAACTGATTCAGATCCTTATGATCTTCTAATAGTTTTTATAATTATATATATTTCTATGTATAAATTTGTATATATTTACTATATTATATAGCTGTATCTATTTACTTATCTGCTATATATGTATATATATGTATATATTTATATTTTCCTACATCTGTATATCTATTTATATATAACAGTTTTTTTTTTAATTGTATATATTTGTATTTAATTACAACCTGTATAATATATACGTATTTTAATTTTACTACTAGTAATAATTATATAAATAATAATAATAATAATAATAAAATTAATAATACTGATAATAATACTAATAATAATAAATGAAAATGATATTTTTAACAATTTTAATAACAATAATTATAATAAAAATGATAGCAATAATAGTATTAATAATACCTTTAATAACACCACTTATAATAATATTAGTTTTGTTAATGATAATAATAGTAATATCGATAATATAACACTTACATATCGAATTTCATTTTATATAATAATGCTAATAATACAAATATTAATATTAATACTATCATTAATAGTAATACGAAAGGTAATGATATTAATATAATATCTATACTTTAACTTATAGATGCATGTAATATACTAATCTTATGTTTCACTAATTACATATTATTAATTATGTTGTATAATATATATTAAATAATAGCAATATTAAATATTTAATGCTCTTACATTTTATATATATTATACTATACATGTAATCAATAATTATGTGTATTAATCATAGATTTATATATGTATATATATAGATTTATATATTTCAACTATTACATATTTAATCATGTATTAATTATCAAGTTTAAGTTTTCTTTCTAAATTCCATAGTAGTTTATTAATGTATTTAATTCATAATATGTAATTATTTACATGTATAATTGTTTTATATATATGTATTGCTATTTACAATAAATGGTTCGTGAATCGTCGAGGGCAGTCGAAGGGTAAATGTATACATGAAACTATTCAAAAATTTATGAGACTCAACATTACAGACTTTTCTTATCGTGTCGAAATCATATAAGAATAAAGTTTAAATTTGGTCGAAAAGTTCTGGGTCGTCACAGTTTCTACCCGTTAAAGAAATTTCATCCCGAAATTTGATCTAGGTCGTCATAACTAACAATAAAAATGTTTTTATGACGGACATGAGTTGATAAATAGAGTTTTATCATTATTGAGCAATACAGATAAAACAATTCGATTATTCGAAGCGTATGAGTGAAGTTATCATAAAATAGTGTAATGAGGAAAATAAATTTCGTCATAACTTTTGACGTAGAGGGTTGAATTCCGGAATTCAAGGGATTAAAGAAAATTTTCGAAATCTGAAAGATTTGATTCTTCGGCGAATAAGGAAATTAAGATCTCTATAATTAAGTACGGTGATCTGCCTCGATTACTCTGTCTGATATTTCCATTATAAATTAAACTCTTTTGTTCCATTATTCTCACCATTCCTTTACTTTCTTTCTTAGTTCATATATCCAAAAGATCGTGAAAATGCTTAATCCTGTTCTAATCCTTGATATTTTCTAATTATCATTTCTGTCATCCTTCTTTTCAATCTTCCACCAAAAAAATCTGTTTACTTCTATTATTACCTTGCGGTGATACTATTCTTAATTATTCCGCGTGTTTATATTACTATTCATATTAATATCCACGGTTTGTAACTTCTGAGTTGTTGTTGGGTTTTATATCTTCCTTTATATTTCGATGTCTCTGCTTTTGTCCTTCTGTAATCATTGACATCCATAGTTAATACTCTCTCCAATTTACTATGATTTATACTCTCATTTATTTCAGATCTTCATTCTTTTGTTTTCTCTTCCCGACTTTAAATCAAGAGAATAATGGTCCAGAATTCGTAATTATGGAGTTTCGAAAGAATTTAATGTTCTAAACAAGAAAGAACGTAATCGCACGATTTAATTTGTCAAGTTACCCGAATCGCTGAGAATAGAACTATCAAGAATATTTTTTTTTGATATGTTCAGAAGTTAAGTAGAATGAAAGAGCAATGTAACATGGCACATGATGACGTTATGATCTGTGAATCATCACGTTCCCTTAGAAACTCAGCATGACTTACTGTACTATAATCACGTTGATCAAGTGTCATTATATTATACTAACTCATGCTTCAGCCCCCAACACTACTTCAAACCATTCATATTTAAATTTCTAAGATTTACATAATATAGAAACCAAAACAGTTTCCTTTTATGAGATAACACAGATAGCGCGGATAGATAATTAATATCGAAAGAGAATATTTATGAAGATATCTTCAGAAATATTGAGGATATTCATAATGAAAGATACGATAATATCTTAGAATTTTAGAATCAAATTGTGATGAAGAAATTCATTCACGATGATTTAGAGCGATTAAGGAGCAAGGTAATCGCTGAAGATTTCATCAGAACAGAATCATCAGGATTCTTTATGTATAAATCTAGTCCTTGTGATTTGTTTAGAGAGATTTAAGCCAAAGGCAACGAAATTGCTGGTACATCTGCTAGTAATATGGTGGAAAATAAAAGTTTCCCCGGTAACAATAAAAGAGCACACACACACACACACACACACATATATATATATATATATATATATATATATATATATATATATATCAAGATTATAATAATGTTGTTTCGAACGAAAAATTGAAGTTGACTTGTTGGAGCTGTGACAAAATTGGCTAATTTGGAAAGAGATTGCAAAGTTATTTTTGGTAATAATAACGCTAAAGGACGGTAATAATAACGCTAAAGGAATTAAAACAGATACGCGTTAAACGTTTACTCAGTTTTGAGAGTTTTCAGGTGCATAACTATATGCATCGATCTTTTCTTCTGTAGATGAAGTGCGGCTGGTTCATCCTCTCGATTGAGGTGTTTTGAAGAATTATGAAAGGTTTGAACCCAGATTGTAATCGTCAAGATACAAATGAGGTTTAAGATGAGATCAAGTGGTAAACTTGAAGAAATGTTTAGTTTCATATGTTATAATCAATATTTTAATTCATTTTAATTGTCCAATGTTATTAGTCCACATTCGATAGTCCACAGTTAACAGTCCAATAATTCATATATAGTTTAATTTATAATATTCGAATTAATTAATACGTATTGTGACCCGTGTACATGTCTCAGACTCGATCACAACTCAAAGTATATATATTATTGTAGAATCAACCTCAACCCTGTATAGCGAACTCTAGCATTACAGCATATAGAGTGTCTAAGGTGATTCCAAATAATATATATATATATATATATATATATATATATATATATATATATATATATATATATATATATATATATATATATATATATATATATATATATATATATATATATATATATATATATATATATATATATATATATATATATGCGTCGATATGATATGTCAAAACTTTGTATACGTGTCCCGATATTTAAAGTGCGTAAAATAAATAACAGAAATTAAATGACGATAAATAAAATTGCGAGAATTAAAATTGCGATAATTAAATTGCGATAAATAAATTGCGATAAATAAATGTAATATGGAATTAACAGTTAGCTAGGAACAGTTAGCTAGGATTTTGTTAGCGTGAATTCTTAACAAAATTCCTTATAGTTAATTTGTCCGTTTCTAACATATTTTAATTTTGTCAAATGTTTTCTTCATTATGCCACTTGTTGGATTCTGATAAATCAAAATCCAAATATGAATTTTGAATGAAAATGGTTATTCTGCTGTAATTGGAATATGTATATCTGTAGATATAAGTAGGATAGTAAATGAATGTTGAATCAGATTTGAAGAATGTACAGTGTAATTTATTAATGTGAAATCTAAATATTTCTCGGGTATTACCTACCCGTTAAAATATTTTCACCATTAATCGTTTGTACAAAAGAATTTTTAATTACAATCTTTATGAAAATATACTTACATATATATTCTCTTCAGATGTAATCATGGATTTAATGAGTCAATATGATATTAAACTCATTTGATTTACCGTTAAAACAAGAATATATAATCTCTAGAACATTAGAGATTACATAATCCTCATGTCGTACGGAGATAAATGATGTAGAACGATACGTAGAACGAAGATCATACTCGAAGTACAGATGGTGATATTTAGGAGTGTGATGTTGAAACTTGGGTTGTTGGTGGTACTGGTGTTGCCGGTGATGTTGTTGAAGCTGGTAAGTTTTGCACCATATTCTCCAAATTGATTACTCGAGCGCGAAATTCGTTGACTTCTTCTATTATTCCGGGATGATTGTCGGTTGGAACGAGCGGATGAATAAAGTTTAGAATTTTAAATAGAATATAATCGTGGCGAGATATTCGGAAAATGAGAGTGAAAATGGTGTTTCGGATTGGTTCGCCGGTGAATGCTTCAGGTTCTTCGCCCAGCGGACAATATGGCGGATGGAAGGGATCGCTTCTTCTTGTCTCCAATGATTAAGTAGACTACGAACCCATCAAATGAATTGCAGATGACTAGTTGGTTGATCCATTTCGTTTACATTGCTTTCGATTCTTAGGTGAATATCCATGTCGGAATAGCCGTCAGAATAACTATCGGAATAGCTATCAGAATCTGAGGGACTCGAACTAGTTGAGGGATTCATCTCGTACGATCAGAAGAAGGATTTTCGATAAGAAATAGATTATAGGATGTAGATTAGTACCCTGCAATACATAATTTACATATGCATATATAATACTAAAATCCCATAAGTTACGGAGGAATCTACGGAATATGAAAGGCAAAGTTTACAGTAACAGATACGCTAAGATATAAATTAGCAGATACGCTAAGATATGAATTTTTGTCTATACACTAATCATGCAATCCAGGCAGTAAGATATGTCTAGATTAAGAATGATAAGCAAGTAATTTCCTAAGGATGATAAGCGGATGATTTTCGACACGAAATGATAAGCAAAACTTTTGACATGCAGACACGGTCGAAGTTCAGACTCACAAATGCATCTAAACAACTATCAGTTAGACACACTAATGCAAGACCTGGTTCACCAAGACCACCGCTCTGATACCAACTATAGAGACCCGTCCTAATCCATCCGGACAAAGTCCACATCGATTATAAACGATTCACAATAGTTGATTACATCGCGAGGTACTTGACCTCTATATGATACATTTTACAAACATTGCATTAGTTTTTGAAAAGACAATCTTTTATTACATTGAAAGTTGACAGTATGCATATCATTTCATAATACATTCAACTATAATTGACTTAATAATGATCTTGATGAACTCGATGACTCGAATGCAACATCTTTTGAAATATGTCATGAATGACTCCAAGTAATATATCTAAAATGAGCAAATGCACAGCAGAAGATTTCTTTCATACCTGAGAATAAACATGCTTTTAAGTGTCAACCAAAAGGTTGGTGAGTTCATAGGTTTATCATAAAACAATAAAATTCATCATTTTGATAGACCACAAGATTTAAATGCTGCATGGTACAAATGGGCCCGAATCCTATACCCACCTGTAATGTACATGCGATATCTTTTAAATACAGTACATCTTTCTCGTGTACGAAATCCATTTTTCATAAATCTTAGTAACCGTACACATATCTCGTGCACAAAAATAACATACACATAACCTGTGTATAAAATCATTCTCTCGATACATAACATTCACTTTACTTTCATAGCTTGGCTTAGTAACCGACCTTAACATATAATGCGCATAATAATATCCCCAAAACAGAACATCTCGTCTGTATAATAATCATATAAACTTCGAAGTACTAAACACCACGCCCACTAGCCCTTCCGTCTAGTGAACATTCTGGGTGGGGGTGTTAAACCTGGTAGCTACCTTTAGGATTCGCGTCAATTAGGCGTGCACTAATTCTCAAAATTAGTGATGTTCCCTAATTCTTAGGTTACCAAGAAATAATAATCAGGAGAAAAATATTCATATCAATTGTGGCAATTATCACGTCCACATAATTCAATGGTGGCAATTATCACGTCCACATAATTCATTCGAGGAATGTTTTGCTTGTGTCTATCTCGTCAAACATTTATAAGAGCATTTCATGTATTCGCAGTTCAAAATGTATTTCAAAAGCCTTTAATAAAGCAGTTGTAAAAGTAGCGCATGTATTCTCAGTCCCAAAAATGTAAAGAGTAAAAGGGAATCAAATGAACTCACCTAATGTATTTTGTAGTAAAAATACATATGACTATATTGAACAACTGAACAATGCAGGGTTGGCCTCGGATTCACGAACCTATATTAGTTGTAATTATATTAAAACACATAATTAAATTCGAACAACTTTATATATTTATGTAAATTCATTAGTTATATCCTTTTTATATTAATAATATATACATTTCATATTTTCATTAAAAAAAAATAAAAAATATTAATTTTGTAAAACATAAATGATAATGGTTATAATACTTGATTTTTTTTCTAATAAAGTAATAATTATATTAATGATAATAATAATGATACTTACAATAATAGCTGTAAAATATTAATTTTATTATTAATGATATTTATGATAATGATAGTAATAAAGATAATCATAACTCTTAAAAATGATAATTTTTTAATATGTATAATAACTCTTAGTTAAAATGTTAATTTTAATAAAAAGATAATAAAAGAAATATGATAACTTTCATAGTCTTCATTACAATAATGAAATATGATAACTTTGATAGTCTTCATTACAATAATACTTTTATTACTAGTGATAATAATTTTGTAATAATAACGCTAATAACTATAACTATATTAATAATAATCATGTTAATAATACTTATCCTAATAATAATAAAGTGGTAAAATCATATTTGTTAATTATGTTAATAATATTAATTATAATTTTAGTTATAATTATTTTATTAATAATGAATGGTTCTTAATACTTATTTTAGCATTTATAATAATAATAATACTTATAATACTTGTAGTAATATTAATAACTAATACTAACAATACTAATAACAATAATAATAATAATTACAATCATAATAATAATAAAACTAATAATAATGATAATAATAATAAGAATAATAATCATAATAATAAAAATAAAGCTACCTTCAATTAAATTCGGCCTAAAAAGAAAACTGCCACTCCAGGGATTTGAACCAACGACCTCCCGTTGCCTGACAACACCCTTAACCATATCACTAAATCTGTTTTTCTGAAATACATGTGACCCGTTTATTATTTATTTTATTTCTCTTAACCTTCTTCTTCTTCCATCTATACTAGTATACCAGAGTAGTCATCAATATCAATAACAATTTAAAGGTTTGGAATTTAAGCTAGGAATCGAAATGAAAACGCCCTTGGTGTTTGAGATTAACAGAAAAAAAAATAGAAAGCAGCAACATCAGGGAGAAAATTTTCACGAAGAACAATTTGAACCCCAATCGTGATTTTAGATTCTAGGCTCTTTTAGATTATAATTACATCATGAAATAGATAATAAATCAATCATAGAAACTTTTGAAATCGTAATTTTTACCTTAAACATAACCTGCAACTCAAATTTGTCCAAACAAAAATCGTTTGACTTTTTGTTCCTAAACTTTGACTCTCAAATTCACCTTTGATTCTTCGAATTAGAACATGCAAATTTACAGGAAGACTCACGATTTGATTTGGATCACTTCTACACTTTTAGATTTTTAAACTTGATTCGAATTTTTACTTTGGTTAAAAAAGCTATCGTGACAGTTATCGCTGCTGTATATCTGTTTTCTAAATAATTCTGTTGATGGAACGGTACCAGTTGTTATAGATATTGATGATGGATAAAACAAATCACATTCTATAAGAATACAAAGTGATCGATTATATAAAGAGAAATGGTTATTGACAGGAATAATTAAGCAGAAAAAGACATGGCAGAAGATAAAGTTTGATACAGATAGTTACAGAATGCGTACTATACTGAGTTTATTTTCATCAATCAAATATAGTGTTTATCAATCAGGTACAGTTTGAAAGGAACTTAAAACTGATTTAGATCCTTGTGATCTTCTAATAGTTTTTATAAGTATATATATTTATATGTATAAATTTGTATATATTTACTGTATTATATAGCTGTATTTATTTACTTATCTGCTATATATATGTATATATCCGTATATATTTATATTTTCCTACATCTGTATATCTATTTATATATAACAGTATTTTTTTTAAATTGTATATATTTGTTTTTGATTACAACCTGTATAATATATACGTATTTTAATATTACTACTAGTAATAATTATATAAATAATAATAATAATAATAAAAATAAAATTAATAATACTGATAATAATACTAATAATAATAAATGAAAATGATAGTTTTAACAATTTTAATAATAATAATTATAATAAAAATGATAACAATAATAGTATTAATAATACCTTTAATAACACTATTTATAATAATATTAGTTTTGTTAATGATAATAATAGTAATATCGATAATATATCATGTATACATATCAAATTTCATTTTATATAATAATGCTACTAATATAAATATTAATATTAATACTATCATTAATAGTAATACGAAAGGTAATGATATTAATATAATATCTATACTTTAACTTATAGATGCATGTAATATACTAATCTTTTGTTTCACTAATTACATATTATTAATTATTTTGTATAATATATATTAAATAATAGCAATATTAAATATTTAATGCTCTTACATTTTATATATATTATACTATACATGTAATCAATAATTATGTGTATTAATCATAGATTTATATATGTATATATATATATAGATTTATATATTTCAACTATTACATATTTAATCATGTATTAATTATCAAGTTTAAGTTTTCTTTCTAAATTCCATAGTAGTTTATTAATGTATTTTATTCATAATATGTAATTATTTACATGTATAATTGTTTTATATATATGTATTTCTATTTACGATAAATGGTTCGTGAATCATCGAGGGCAGTCGAAGGGTAAATGTATACATGAAACTGTTCAAAAATTTATGAGACTCAACATTACAGACTTTTCTTATCATGTCGAAATCATATAAGAATAAAGTTTAAATTTGGTCAGAAATTTCTGGGTCGTCACACTGCTGGTGTTTGTAACCTTTGCACCATATTCTCCAAAGCTACTACCCGAGCGCGAAGCTCGTTGACTTCTTCTATTACACCGGGGTGATTTTCGGTTCGGACGAGCGGATAAATAAAATCTAGAATTTGATGTAGTATATAATCGTGACGAGATACTCTGGAAATAATAGAGAAAATGGTGTTTCGGGCAGGTTCGCCGGTAAGTGCTTCACGTTCTTCGCCTAGAGGGCAATGTTGAAATGTCCCGTTCATATTGATTATAAACGTTCCATATTAATTGATTTCGTTGCGAGGTTTTGACCTCTATATGAGACATTTTTCAAAGACTGCATTCATTTTTAAAACAACCATAACCTTTATTTTATAAATAAAGGTTTCAAAAGCATTACGTAGATTATCAAATAATGATAATCTAAAATATACTGTTTACACACGACCATTACATAATGGTTTACAATAGAAATATATTACATCGACATATGTTTCTTGAATGAAGTTTTTACATAATATCATACAAACATGGACTCCAAATCTTGTCCTTATTTTAGTATGCAACAGCGGAAGCTCTTAATATTCACCTGAGAATAAACATGCTTTAAACGTCAACAAAAATGTTGGTGAGTTATAGGTTTAACCTATATATATTTAATCGTAATAATAGACCACAAGATTTCATATTTCAATATACATCCCATACATAGAGATAAAAATCATTCATATTGTGAACACCTGGTAACCGACATTAAAAAGATGCATATATAAGAATATACCCATCATTCCGGGACACCCTTCGGATATGATATAAATTTCGAAGTACTAAAGCATCCGGTACTTTGGATGGGGTTTGTTAGGCCTGATAATGCTAAAAACGAACATATATTTCATAGCATTATTCCTCAAGAAAGACAAGCTTTTAGTTGCAATTGTTCTATTTACGAGTGATATTCGTTTAAATAATAAAAGGTGAAGACAAAAGACAGATTCGACGAATTGAAGACGCAAACGACCAAAAAGCTCAAAAGTACAAAAGACAATCAAAAAGGTTCCAATTATTGATAAGAAAAGTCTCGAAATTACAAGAGTACAAGATTCAAAACGCAAAGTACAAAATATAAAATTGTACGCAAGGACGTTCGAAAATCCGGAACCGGGACCAGAGTCAACTCTTAACGCTCGACGCAACGGACTAAAAATTACAAGTTAACTATGTATATAAATATAATATAATATATAATTAATTATATTAATTATATATATATTATATATATATTATAAAACCTTCGGCAGAGAAAGACTCTAAGGGTGTGAGCTGTAAATACATTCTCCGCGACTCGCGGAGTTTGAAGAGGATTTTGCCGCGAGTCGCGGAGCCCCAAAAAACGAAAATCCCTATAAAGCCAACCGAATTCTGATCACAATTCATAATATATTTCTCTCTTCTCTCATATATACGATATATATATATATATAATTTATATTTTAATTTTAATTTTAATTATAATTCTAATAATAAGGGTATGTTAGCGAATGTTGTAAGGGTGTAAGTCGAAATTCTGTCCGTGTAACGCTACGCTATTTTTAATCATTGTAAGTTATGTTCAACCTTTTTATATTAATGTCTCGTAGCTAAGTTATTATTATGCTTATTTAAAACGAAGTAATCATGATGTTGGGCTAATTACTAAAATTGGGTAATTGGGCTTTGTACCATAAATGGGGTTTGGACAAAAGAACGACACTTGTGGAAATTAGACTATGGGCTATTAATGGGCTTTATATTTGTTTAACTAAATGATAGTTTGTTAATGTTAATATAAAGATTTACAATTGGGCGTCCTTATAAATTACCATATACACTCGATCGGACACGATTTGCGGGGTATTTATATGTACGAATAATCGTTCATTTAACCGGACACGGGAATGGATTAATAGCCACTAGAATAATTAAAACAGGGGTGAAATTACATTCAAGGGTAATTGGTGTAATTATTAACAAAGTAGTAAAACCTTGGTTTACACGCAGTCGATAACCTGGTGTATTCATTAAACAAAGTATTAAAACCTTGTTACAATTCGAATCCCCAATTAGTTGGAATATTTAACTTCGGGTATAAGAATAATTTGATGAGGACACTCGCACTTTATATTTATGACTGATGGACTGTTATGGACAAAAACCAGACGGACATATTAAATAATCCAGGACAAAGGACAATTAACCCATGGGCATAAAACTAAAATCAACACGTCAAACATCATGATTACGGAAGTTTAAATAAGCATAATTCTTTTATTTCATATTTAATTTCCTTTATTTTATATTTAATTGCACTTCTAATTATCGCATTTTTTTATTGTTATTATATTTAATTGCATTTTTAATTATCGTACTTTTTAATTATCGCAAGTTTATTTTATCGCACTTTTATTATTCGCAATTTCATTATCGTTATTTACTTTACGCTTTAAATTAAGTCTTGTATTTATTTTATATTTTACATTAGGTTTTAACTGCGACTAAAGTCTTAAAATCGACAAACCGGTCATTAAACGGTAAAAACCCCCCTTAATAATAATAATATTACTTATATATATATATTTGTATTTTTATAAAAGTAAACTAATATAGCGTTGAGCTTTGTTTAAAGATTTCCCTGTGGAATGAACCGGACTTACTAAAAACTACACTACTGTACGATTAGGTACACTGCCTATAAGTGTTGTAGCAAGGTTTAAGTATATCCATTCTATAAATAAATAAATATCTTGTGTAAAATTGTATCGTATTTAATAGTGTTTTCTGCTAAAATTAATAACTATTTTATACCCCTCTGCTTTGACATCAAGTATTTTTGGCGCCGCTGCCGGGGAAATTTCTAAACGCCGGAAGCGCAACGCTAATATAAAAAAATAAAGATTTTTTTTGTTTACTTTTATTAAAATTCGCTTTTGTAAAAATACGTTTTAAATATTCAAAAATATAAAAAGAAAAACAAAAATATAAGTATTTTTAAGATTTTGTTAAATATTTAAGTTTTATAAGTTTCTTTATTTTTATTTTAGTTTATAAAAATATAAGTTTTATTTTATTAAATATCTTTTATTTATAGAAAAAACAGAAAACAAAATATAAAAAAAAAAACGCGTAAAAATTTCAAACTGCTCCAGATCTGAAATTCTGAACCCCGCGACTCGCGGGGTTTGATGCATTAATTACCGCGACTCGCGGAGCTTCTCTGACAGACGACAGAAGCCCTAATTCAGCATTAATTACGGGTATTAATTAATTATTATTATTATTTAACCCTAATTATTATTATTATTATTATTAGTTTTATTTTAAGATTTACTTTTTATTTAATTTGTTTTATTTAGTATTAATTAGTTTACTTAAATTGTAAAATTAGTAGTTTTATTAAAAAAATAATATAAAAATAATATTTTTATAAAAATTGTACTTTTTACAACTTTTTGTATATTTTTATATTTTGTCCCTTTTTAATCGTTTTAGCGTAATATTTGTATTTTTAGCTCATATTTAATTTTAAACTTAGTTTTTGCCATAGTCATTTTTACTCCTAGATTTTTAGTTTTTGCCGTAGAATTCCTTAAGTGCTTTTTCTTTAGACTAAGATTTAGATACTTTAGAATTTTGCGACGCCTTTTTAAGTTTTAGTTTCTTTTTAAGTTATTTCCATTTGGGATTTAGTTTTTCCTGTAAGCTTTAATATTTTTAGACCTTTTACTATGTATCAATTATCATTCCAATTAGTAATTTCAATTTGCGATTATAATTTTAAGTTAGTTGTAGTAATAAGGTTAGGTTAGTCAACTATTTTTAAGTTTTTATAAGTTTCTTTTATTTTTTTTTCGTCACGTTTTATTTTTCAACCATTTTTTTTTTCGACCTTTTTCGACGAACTCTTTTTCTCTCTTATTTCTCGCCATTCTAGTTTTTAGGACTTAGAATTTTTTCTACTTCTTATCTAAATTTCTTAAAATTACGAAAATTTATTTTGAGTGGTTAAATTGATAGACATCAAAATTTTCTGGTTCGTAGTAATAGTTGGATTTGTACGTGGACCGGGTTATTGGAGCCAAACAGTCCTCAATTATATTGAGACCAAACGAATCCTGCCCCTCTGCTGCATCTTTTGGCTATTCGAAACGTGGGCAAAATCAGAAAAGTCTATTGATTGGATAACTTATTATAATTTTTCTTTCCTTTTTAAAACTAATAGGATATTCAGTGAATGCACCGAGCAAGACGTTCATCACCTTTTGTACGTTCACCACCTGTAACTAGATCAAGACATTTAGCAAATATAACCGCCGTTGATTTTTCTTTAGAATCGTCATCCAGTCGACCAAATACTTCAGTTCAAATTTCCGATAATCCATTTTTTGAACCCGACCTCACAATTGAGAATCCGGAAAATATTCAGGAACGGTTCGTAGATCCTGAACCATTAAACTTTCCTCCGGAGCCACCAATCATTCAAACAGAGATTGTTGAGGAACGAACCATTAAATCAGAATCATCTAGTAATACCGATTCAACAAATTCAATTATGGAGAATCTGGAACCTTTAAGTATGGAAGACCGAATGAGAGTTAAACGCACTGGCCAAGGTCACGCAATTACTCATCCAGACATTAATGCGCCAGATTATGAAATCAAAGGACAAATTCTACACATGGTGACTAATCAATGCCAATTTAGTGGTGCGCCGAAGGAAGATCCAAATGAACATCTACGTACCTTTAATAGGATCTGCACACTATTTAAAATCCGAGAAGTGGAGGATGAACAGATATATCTCATGTTATTTCCCTGGACTTTAAAGGGAGAAGCCAAAGATTGGTTGGAATCGTTACCTGAAGGGGCGATCGATACATGGGATGTTTTAGTTGACAAATTTCTTAAACAATTCTTTCCTGCATCTAAAGCCGTAAGACTTCAAGCAGAAATTGTTACGTTCACACAGAAGCCAAATGAAACTCTATATGAGGCGTGGACAAGATATGGAAAGTTGTTAAGAGGATGTCCGCAACATGGTTTAGACACCTGTCAAATAGTACAAATATTCTACCAAGGATGCGACATCACTACAAGAAAAGACATAGATATAGCAGCTGGTGGTTCTATTATGAAGAAAACCGAAACTGATGCTTACAAAATTATTGATAATACTGCTTCCCACTCACATGAGTGGCACCAAGAAAAAGATATCGTTAGATCATCTAAAGCAGCTAGAGCCGATTCTAGCCATGACTTAGATTCCATTTCCGCAAAGATAGATGCTGTGGAGAGACGAATGGAAAAGATGACTAAGGATATTCACTCAATACGAATTAGTTGTGAGCAGTGTGGAGGACCACATTTGACAAAAGATTGTCTCAGTATTGAATTAACAATGGAACAAAGAGAGAATATTTCATACATAAACCAAAGGCCTGGAAATAATTATCAGAATAATTATCAACCGCCAAGACCGATTTACAATCAAAACCAGAATTATAACCGAAATATTTCATACAACAACCAACAAGGTCCTAGCAATCAACAAGTATCCAATAATACTTACAATCAGCAAAGACCGAATTTTCAAAACAAACCACCACAACAAACCGATGATAAAAAACCAAATTTAGAAGATATGATGACGAAGCTAGTTGAAACTCAAACGCAGTTTTTCACATCTCAAAAACAAATAAATGAACAAAATGCTCAAGCATTTAGAAATTAACAAGCTTCTATTCAAAATCTGGAACAAGAAGTGAGTAACCTAGCAAGGTTAATAGGTGAAAGAAAACCGGGAAGTCTACCTAGTGATACAAATGCTAACCCCCGAAATGAAACAGCTAAAGCTATTACCACAAGAAGTGGTACAACACTTAAACCACCTGAAATACCTGTAACTTCTGATGAAACTATTCCTACTCCACAAGAACCACAACCTGAGCAAGATAAGGAAAAAGAACCGATAGTTGAAAAGGTTAATGAAGATAACACAGTTAAGGATAAACCTTATGTTAAACCATACCAACCACCACTTCCTTACCCGAGTAAAATGAAGAAAGAAAAACTTGAAGCCGAGCAATCCAAATTCTTGGATATGTTTAAACAGATAAATGTAAATCTTCCTTTCATTGATGTGATTTCAGGAATGCCAAGATATGCTAAATTCTTGAAAGATCTAATCTCAAATAGAAAGAAAATGGAAGAACTCTCGGCTGTTACTATGAATGCTAATTGTTCAGCAGTGCTGTTGAATAAGATACCAGAAAAACTATCTGATCCAGGAAGTTTCACAATTCCATGTTTTCTGGGTAGTCTTAGTTCAATAGAAGCATTGGCAGACTTAGGTGCTAGTATAAATCTAATGCCTTATTCACTATACGCTAAACTAGACCTTGGAGAATTGAAACCAACAAGAATAAGCATACAACTAGCCGATAGATCAATAAAATATCCTAGAGGGATAATGGAGAACATGCTAGTTAAAGTTGGTACTTTAGTATTTCCAGTAGATTTTGTTGTTTTGGACATGGAAGAAGATTCTCAAGTTCCTCTCATATTAGGAAGACCATTCTTAAACACGGCTAAAGCAATGATAGACGTGTTCGGTAAGAAATTGACCCTAAGTATAGAGGATGAGAGTGTTACCTTTTCAGTTGATAGAGCAATGCAACAACCACAATCTGCAGATGATACATGTTATTATATTCAAACTATAGATGCACATGCAGAATTATTAGAAGAATTTCCAGAATTACAAGGAACAGGAGAATGTTCTTTAGGAGAAGGTAATGAACCAATTGATGAAGCTGAAATGTTAGCTACACTTATAGCTAATGGATATGAACCAACAACAGAAGAAATTCAAATGCTAAAAGAAGAAGACAGATATCGATATAAATCATCGATAGAAGAACCTCCGAAATTAGAGTTAAAGCCACTTCCAAACCATTTGGAATACGCTTATTTACATGGTGAATCTGAATTACCTATAATAATATCATCTTCTCTTACTGAAAATGAGAAATCACAACTCATTTCTGTGTTGAAAGCTCATAAACCAGCCATTGCATGGAAGATTCATGATATTAAAGGAATAAGTCCTTCGTATTGCACACATAAAATCCTTATGGAAGAAGGTCATAAAACGTATGTGCAACGCCAACGAAGACTAAATCCTAATATGCAAGATGTAGTTAAGAAAGAGATTATTAAACTGCTAGATGCAGGTTTGATATATCCAATTTCTGATAGTCCATGGGTAAGCCCAGTTCAATGCGTACCTAAGAAGGGTGGCATGACTGTCATTACAAATGAGAAAAATGAGCTTATTCCTACTAGGACTGTAACAGGATGGCGTGTATGTATTGATTATAGAAAATTAAATGACGCCACCAGAAAAGATCACTTTCCCTTACCTTTCATAGATCAAATGTTGGAAAGATTAGCCGGAAATGTTACTATTGTTTTCTAGATGGATTTTCCGGATATTTTCAAATTCCAATAGCACCCGAAGACCAAGAGAAAACCACATTCACGTGCCCTTATGGTACTTTTGCTTACAAACGCATGTCATTTGGACTTTGCAACGCCCCTGCAACCTTTCAAAGGTGTATGATGGCGATTTTTCACGACATGATAGAAGAATGCATGGAAGTATTCATGGATGACTTTTCAGTCTTCGGTGATACATTTAAATCATGTCTAGTTAATCTGGAACGAATGTTAATTAGATGCGAAAAATCAAATCTAGTACTTAATTGGGAGAAATGCCATTTCATGGTCAAAGAAGGCATCGTTCTTGGACATAAAATTTCAAAAGAAGGAATTGAAGTGGATAGAGCTAAAGTAGATGTAATTGCTAAACTTCCACATCCCACAAATGTTAGAGGAGTTAGGAGTTTTCTAGGGCATGCCGGTTTTTACCGACGTTTCATAAAAGATTTTTCTAAAATTGCCACTCCTATGAATAAACTCCTAGAAAAGGATGCTCCATTCATCTTTTCAGATGAGTGTATCAAATCTTTTAATATTCTTAAAGAGAAACTCACTAATGCGCCGATCATGATAACACCAAATTGGAATCTACCATTTGAACTAATGTGCGATGAAAGTGATTTTGCAATGGGAGCCGTTTTAGGACAAAGGATTGAAAAACGATTTCAACCTATATATTATGCTAGTAAGATGTTACAAGGAGCACAAACAAACTATACAACTACTGAAAAAGAACTCCTTGCTATTGTCTTTGCTTTTGACAAATTTCGATCATATCTCGTTCTAGCAAAAACGGTGGTCTATACCGACCATTCTGCTCTTAGATACCTATTTTCAAAACAAGATGCTAAACCAAGATTAATCCGTTGGATCTTACTCTTACAAGAGTTTGATATTGAAATCCGAGATAAAAAAGGAGCAGAAAATCTCGCCGCTGATCATCTTTCTCGTCTTGAAAATCCTGAGTTAGAAGTTCTAAATGAATCGGCCATACAAGACAACTTTCCTGATGAATATCTATTGAAGATAGATTATAAAGAAATCCCATGGTTTGCAGACTATGCAAACTACTTAGTTTGTGGATTCCTTGAAAAAGGATTATCGTACCAAAGACGAAAGAAATTCTTCAGTGATATAAAACACTATTTCTGGGAAGATCCACATCTGTTTAAAAGTTGTCCCGATGGAATAATACGCCGATGTGTATTTGGAGATGAAGCTAGTAAAATTTTAAACCATTGTCACACAGGACCAACAGGAGGGCATTATGGGCCTCAACTAACAGCAAGAAAAGTTTATGAAGCTGGATTCTATTGGCCTACAATTTACAAAGACGCACACCTTCTTTGCAAATCATGTGATGCATGTCAAAGGGCCGGAAAAATAAGTCAACGTGATGAAATGCCACAAAATGTCATCCAAGTATGTGAAGTATTTGACATTTGGGGTATTGACTTTATGGGTCCATTTCCAAAATCTAATAATAATCTATATATACTCGTAGCCATTGATTATGTATCTAAATGGGCGGAAGCACAAGCTCTCCCAACTAACGATGCACGAGTTGTAGTCAACTTTTTAAAACGTCTTTTTGCAAGGTTTGGAACACCGAAAGCTTTAATAAGTGATCGGGGTACTCATTTCTGTAATAATCAACTTGAGAAAGTTCTTAAAAGATATGGAGTAACTCATAAAATCTCCACCGCATATCATCCACAAACAAGTGGACAAGTTGAAAATACCAACCGAGCTTTAAAACGTATTCTAGAGAAAACCATAGGATCAAATCCGAAGGAATGGTCCATTAAATTGGAGGATGCACTCTGGGCTTTTAGAACAGCCTACAAAACTCCAATTGGAACCACACCTTTTAGACTTGTTTATGGAAAAGCATGTCATCTTCCAGTAGAAATTGAACACAAAGCATTTTGGGCTTTGAAGACATGTAATCTTGATTTACATGAAGCTGGACGTCTACGATTAAGTCAACTAAACGAATTAGAAGAATTAAGACATGAAGCATACGAAAATTCGTTAATCTATAAAGAAAGAACGAAGAAATGGCATGATAAAAGAATCAGAAGTTCAAAAGAATTTAAAGAAGGAGACAGAGTTCTTCTTTTCAATTCACGATTCAAGCTATTTCCTGGAAAATTGAAATCAAGATGGTCTGGACCATTCATAGTCAAAAGAGTTTTCCCATACGGAACGATAGAATTAATAAATTCAAATGGGATTGAATTTAAAGTTAATGGTCACAGAGTTAAACATTACATACATGGTCCGATGGAAGTCGACAACGAAGTTAATCACAATTTCGACACCACAGCTAACTAAGTGTGGGGAGAATCAAGTCTTTAAAGGATAATATGTATTTCTGTTAGAGTTAGATTGTCTGTTTTCGTGTAGTTCTCGAAAATGGAACCCGAATGGTCTTTCCCTAGCAGACCCTAAAGAACTAGTCTTCTCCCCCCATTCTGAATTTTTATTTTTTTTAGGTTTTTACGAAATGAAGACTGCCTGTGAACTAAACCATGGTCTAATGCTACACGCTTTGATCACTAAACGTAATAATGACATACTCCCGAGTGAAATAGTATCAGTAATCAGAGAAAGAATGGACGGAGTTAGAAAAGAATCCAGATGCGAAGATAATAAGCTACAATTTGGTAAAGGAAAATCAAAATCCGCAGCAAAAAGAAGAGCACGGCACCTAGAAAGATGTCACAAATGCGGAAAATGGTCACATGGAGGTAAATGCTCAAATAATCAAACCTATTCAAATACCGAATTTGTTACTTTATGCAGAGACGGACCGTTCATATGTTTAGAAGAAAAGATACTGAATGCTCGAGGTTATGCCTATGTAGCCATGGAAAACCAATTAAACCGACTATCTTATGAATGGGATAGATCATATAACTAAGAAATCTATTTCACAGGTATGTCTGTACAGTTTTTATTTTTATTTTTAACCTTTTGATAATAAACGCTAATTTGTTCGCTAAAAAGTATTAAATTGGTATTGAATAAAATTAGGTTTGGCGACCGAAATTATTGATATCATTAAAAAAATTTATTACATCACTGTGAAATTTAACGTTTATTCTTAAGGTATAAATATCTTTAAACAATCAACCCAAAATATTTCAAAAATTCGTCATGAGTTAAATTAGGTCTTGGAACCGAAATTACTTTACCGAAAAGAGGGGCGCATATTTTTGATAATATTTGATTGATTAAAGTGGGATAAAAAGACAAAAAGATTTTTAATTTTATTTTTACCATATTTTTAAAATTAATATTTAAATCTTAAATTAATATTGTAAACTTTGTAAAAACAATATATTTAAAATTGTAAATATTTGAAAAATTAATATAAGTTTGATATGAATTTATAAATTTTTAAATTAAGTTTGGTTTGAATTTTTAATTTTTAAAATATAAATTTTTAATTTTATGCATTTCAAATTTTAAGTTTGGTGTGAATTTTTAATATTAATTTTGAATTTCATATTTAAGTTGTGTGAATTTAAAAACAAAAACTTACTTTATCTCATTAAGTTAAGAATATGATTTTTAAAATTCGGCGTAAGTTGAAGACTAGGTCTTTGAACCGAAATTGCTTTACCCAAGGGAGGGACGATAACTTTTATTATCATTATTTTTAATCTTTTTTGATTTAAAGTATGCCAAAAACATTAAAAAAACCCAAAAATCTTAGCTTTTAAAACAATCGCTACAAAAAGACAAATTTTAAAATTTTGTCGAGAGACGGACTAGGACATCGATCCGAAACGACCTCGTCCTAAATAACAAGGGAAACAAAATTTTAAAATTAATTTCTTAATTGTTTTCAAAAGTTAATGATTATAAAAAAAAAATAAAAAAAAAAATAACTCCGCGAGTCGCGGAGTTTGAAGAGTATTTCACCGCGACTCGCGGAGGGTCTAAAAATCAGAAAAAAAATATACCCGCAGAACAGATCAGTCCCCAACCCAAACCAAAAAAATACTGCGAATTCTGCACGAAAAAACCCCGAAAATACACCCAAAAACACCCCAAAAATCACAATTTTTAACCGTTAATCACCAAATCTTTTGCTAAAATCATGTTGAGAAGGATGCTATCTAAGAATTACTCAAGAAAAACGGTAAATTTCTACACCTAAACACCATTTAATTCGAAATTTGATGTTCTTGAGTCATTTTTTTTCCAATTTGATTTTGATGCTTTTTAGTGTAATTATGCTTAAATTGTTTATGTATTATGCTTGTATAACCTAGATTGATGCTGTTTAACATGATTAGAAGCCTTAAACTTCAAATTTTGAATAATCTAGGGTTTGTGTTCTTGAGCAATTTGGGGCTTTTTGATATAAACAGGTTATGGCCGATTTTTGTCATGAATTGTTGCTAAATTAAGTAGTGTAACATGTTTAGGTAGTTAAATGATCCAAACTTTGAGCCTAAACATGATTTTGAGAATTAAAGTGGACTTTTTCAAGTCTAAAATTCATGAACTTGATTTTTGAAAGATAATGCCATTTGAGACTTGTTTAATTGCTAGTAATGATTATTTTGACATATTATTTGAGTTGAATGCTTATGAACTTGGCGAACATTTTCGTATATGCTTATTTGAAAAAGTGTAGATTTGATGAAAATATGAAAATGAGCTTAAGTTTGATATAAATTGATAATGTCATTGTAATTATTTTGATTGATGATTTTGCTGACACTAATGCATATTTGGATGCACAAAATTTGTGTTTGATGTGTTTTGCAGAATGAAAGGGGTGAATCTTCATCCCAAGCCCGCAATGCTCCTGCTGAGAATTTGGAACAACAGGAGGTGGATAACTACTACAAGCAGGATATACCTCATCCAGTCATGACCTTTTCCGATATGCACTTGGAAGAGTTGCACCCGAACCTGAGATTTGACAGACTTTGGATAGATTATCCAAAATATCAACGGGGTTTGCATACTCTTCATTCCAAGGTTGTTGAGGTACCGAGGGTCATAGAATAGGGACCCTTAGAAGCTGTAGAATTGGCCGGGCCAATTAGGGAATTACTTGTACAGAGGTATGGTAATTCTTCTTTTAATGACTGGGTATGTTTATTCACCATACGTAGACCTGTATATAAAGTATGGTGTGAAGAATTGTTATGTAGTATAGAGTTGAATGATCGGGTAGCTAGTTTAACCGATCGTTCTTTTATTAGATTTTTGTTAGGCGGTTCGATGCGCCACATGTCTTTACTGGACATGGCTCAGGCTTTACGTATATATACGCCTGAGGAGTTAGCGTCTGCCGATTGTAGAGGATTGATACTAAACGGTAGAAAGATAGATGAAAATTTTGATACACACGGTGTGTGGAGTCAAATGACAAGCCATCACCGTTTCAAAGGGGGAAATTACTCTTATTTGGATATAGATAGAGCCAAATTAAGAGTGATACATAGGTTTTTAGCTAATTCGATTACACAAAGGGGTAAGAACAAGGAAAAAGTAAATGAACAAGATTTGTTTTACCATATGTGTATTCGAGACCCACAAAGCGCTGTAAGTATACCATATTGTGTGGGTTATTATTTATCAGCTATGGTTCGGGGGATGCGACCGCATAGCATAATAGGAGGTGGTATTTTTATTACTTTGATTGGTGAATATCTCGGTGTGGATATAAGTCGGGGGGGATTATTAGTAGAAGAACCAGAACCCCGCGATACTATAGGTTTAAATGTATACCATGGTGCGAAAGTTTTGAAGAGGCGAAATAACGCCGCAGTACGATACCATGGTAGACATCCACAGGTGGAGAGAAACCAGCAGCAAGGTAATGTAGGAGGGGGGAATGAGATGCAAGAAATGCATAGGTTTATAGCTTCTCAGGAATACGAAAATGCTAGACAGAGAGCATTTGAAGATTGGCAAGTTCATCAGAACCAAATCATAGCTCATTGCCAACATATAGGTAGAAACTATATTCCTACACCGAAACCCATCTTCCCTCCTTGGTCTATAGAGATGCAGCCACCATATCCTACGTATGACCCTGCCGAAGCATTCTATAGCACCTATGGTTATGCCTGGAACCCCTATTGGTACCAATATCATCCTTAGTTTACTTATTATTATTTTTTTATTTTGTAATTTGTAATTATTGATACGTTTAATACTTTTGTTAATATTGTAATCATTTTTATAATTATCTAACTTTTATTCTTAGATTTTAATAATTTTTGAATGTGGGGTAATATACCAAACTTCAAAAATATGTATATATGTTTGCAGTTTATCTTATGTACACAACAGGGTAAAACAACGCATTTTCAAAGACTGGCATTAAGTTCAGCAAAAGCAACTAATTTTGACGACAAGATGCAAAATATATGTAAAATAACAACAAGACGGAATGAACAAATGATGTGCACCATTTATCATTCAGCAAACAAACGCCAATATATTTGGAAACTTTGGTAAAAATTTAATCATTTTCACACAAATCACCCTCAATAATTTAAATTGTTACTGATTTCTTGCAAATGAGGGCATTGCAAGATCTTAAGTGTGGGAAGGGGTTAAATTCTTTCGGATTTTAAAATTTTTATCTTAAACACTTGGTTACCATTAAAAATACTAGTAAAGCAGTAGTTGTATTAGAATCTAGTGCTCTCTGATAAAAAAGAACAGCCCTAGTCTTATATACTGACTACTCAATTCTAGTAAAATTTTTCAAAATTTTCAATTAAATGAATTCAAATTATGTTTATACATATTTATGAACGATAAAACTAGGTTTTAACACCGAAATTATTGTTACCTCGGAAAGGACATAAATTGAGAAACAAACTAAAATGTTAAAATTCATTTAAAATGGAATAGAGGACGATAAAAAGGAAAATAAAAGCCAAGTGTGGGAAAATTTACCAAGTTATTTTAAACATATGTCACATATATCTGTAACAAATAACTGAAAATACTTTTGCTTTGGACTAAACTAAACTGTTTTACCCAATGAAAGAAAAGAAGAGATGGATCTACACGATGAATCAATTCCATCATTAAAAGGAAGTAAAGTCTTCCGAAAAAGAAACGCGCTTCTTGATTTAGGTCATGAAGTTGTCGTCCAGACCAGCTGTAGGTTGACGAAAAATCTAGAAAAGTCATCACTAAAATCAGCAGGAAATCCACGGACCTCAGCATTAAACAGGGTCGCCAAGTGGTCAGATTTATCCTAACCATGAGAAGGATTTATCTCGTACAATAGGGGGGGCACCATGCAAATTAGCTGGATAAGACTAATGAATCAGATCCCCAGAAAGGATAATCTCCTTAAAGATTAAAAATCAGCTTTTAAGACCGATATTACTCAATCCTAGAGATTGACCTTAAAGATTGAGAATTACAAACTCATGGAATTCGATGATATCTAAACTCGAGCTTAAACGAGAAAATATTTTGATCAAAATTACAAACCGATTTGTTTTCTGAAAACCCTATTTTCAATGCGTTCATTACCATTGAACGTAAAATCCTAGGAATTCACCTGGAATTCATTAGGTCACCTGAACTAAATCGGGTGTCAACCGTAAGAACGGTGGTTGCATAGTGGTCAAAGACAGGACCTTGTGCCAGACCGAAAAATTATAAGGGTGAGCTTTACTATTGCTCCTACCAAGGATAGTAATTGCGTCCGACACGTTATAGACCATAATCAAAAGCATGTCACGGGACATTGCCTTAACAGTTGCTTGTTCAACGCTTTCCTTTACAACCGGACGGTAGTTTACCGAAAGGTAATATACGGGACAACTAAACTGGACGTGTTGCTTTCCAAATACAAGCTTAGCAAGTGGGTGACACAAAACCGCAAGTTTTGAGCTAAAATTTTCAAATCTGAAACCCACCAAACCCACAAAAATATTTTGCAAACACCGGTAAAGGGTTATCCCGGAAAACTTATCTAGGGTAAAAACTAGATTTAATTTTCAAAAGATCAAATGTTTTCATAAAGATCCAATTTCCTTAATGGATCTAAATTTTTATAGTCATGTGGGGCTGTAAACCATATCGTTACTACCATTGTTTATACCGCCGTATAGAAATCACTGATGTACAAAGAGTGAAGAATAAAGAAGTGATTCTAGTATTTCAAGACAATATTGCTTGAGGACAAGCAACGCTCAAGTGTGGGAATATTTGATAATGCTAAAAACGAACATATATTTCATAGCATTATTCCTCAAGAAAGACAAGCTTTTAGTTGCAATTGTTCTATTTACAAGTAAATAATAAAAGGTGAAGACAAAAGACAGATTCGACGAATTGAAGACGCAAACGACCAAAAAGCTCAAAAGTACAAAAGACAATCAAAAAGGTTCCAATTATTGATAAGAAACGTCTCGAAATTACAAGAGTACAAGATTCAAAACGCAAAGTACAAAATATAAAATTGTACGCAAGGATGTTCGAAAATCCGGAACCGGGACCAGAGTCAACTCTTAACGCTCGACGCAGCGGACTAAAAATTACAAGTTAACTATGTATATAAATATAATATAATATATAATTAATTATATTAATTATATATATATTATATATATATTATAAAACCGTCGGCAGAGAAAGACTCCAAGGGTGTGAGCTGTAAATACATTCTCCGCGACTCGCGGAGTTTGAAGAGGATTTTGCCGCGAGTCGCGGAGCCCCAAAAAACAAAAATCCCTATAAAGCCAACCGAATTCTGATCACAATTCATAATATATTTCTCTCTTCTCTCATATATACGATATATATATATATATAATTTATATTTTAATTTTAATTTTAATTATAATTCTAATAATAAGGGTATGTTAGCGAATGTTGTAAGGGTGTAAGTCGAAATTCTGTCCGTGTAACGCTACGCTATTTTTAATCATTGTAAGTTATGTTCAACCTTTTTATATTAATGTCTCGTAGCTAAGTTATTATTATGCTTATTTAAAACGAAGTAATCATGATGTTGGGCTAATTACTAAAATTGGGTAATTGGGCTTTGTACCATAAATGGGGTTTGGACAAAAGAACGACACTTGTGGAAATTAGACTATGGGCTATTAATGGGCTTTATATTTGTTTAACTAAATGATAGTTTGTTAATGTTAATATAAAGATTTACAATTGGGCGTCCTTATAAATTACCATATACACTCGATCGGACACGATGGGCGGGGTATTTATATGTACGAATAATCGTTCATTTAACCGGACACGGGAATGGATTAATAGCCACTAGAATAATTAAAACAGGGGTGAAATTACATTCAAGGGTAATTGGTGTAATTGTTAACAAAGTAGTAAAACCTTGGTTTACACGCAGTCGATAACCTGGTGTATTCATTAAACAAAGTATTAAAACCTTGTTACAATTCGAATCCCCAATTAGTTGGAATATTTAACTTCGGGTATAAGAATAATTTGATGAGGACACTCGCACTTTATATTTATGACTGATGGACTGTTATGGACAAAAACCAGACGGACATATTAAATAATCCAGGACAAAGGACAATTAACCCATGGGCATAAAACTAAAATCAACACGTCAAACATCATGATTACGGAAGTTTAAATAAGCATAATTCTTTTATTTCATATTTAATTTCCTTTATTTTATATTTAATTGCACTTCTAATTATCGCATTTTTTTATTGTTATTATATTTAATTGCATTTTTAATTATCGTACTTTTTAATTATCGCAAGTTTATTTTATCGCACTTTTATTATTCGCAATTTCATTATCGTTATTTACTTTATGCTTTAAATTAAGTCTTGTATTTATTTTATATTTTACATTAGGTTTTAACTGCGACTAAAGTCTTAAAATCGACAAACCGGTCATTAAACGGTAAAAACCCCCCTTAATAATAATAATATTACTTATATATATATTTATATTTTTATAAAAGTAAACTAATATAGCGTTGAGCTTTGTTTAAAGATTTCCCTGTGGAATGAACCGGACTTACTAAAAACTACACTACTGTACGATTAGGTACACTGCCTATAAGTGTTGTAGCAAGGTTTAAGTATATCCATTCTATAAATAAATAAATATCTTGTGTAAAATTGTATCGTATTTAATAGTGTTTTCTGCTAAAATTAATAACTATTTTATACCCCTCTGCTTTGACATCAAGGCCCAATAGATCTATCTTTAGGATTCACGTCAATTAGGGTGCATGTTCCCTAATTCTTAGATTACCAGACTTAATAAAAAGGGACATATTCGATTTTGATAATTCAACCATAGAATGTAGTTTCACGTATTTGTGTCTATTTTGTAAATCATTTATAAAACCTGCATGTATTCTCATCCCAAAAATATTAGATTTTAAAAGTGGGACTATAACTCACTTTCACAAATTTTTACTTCGTCGGGAAGTAAGACTTGGCCACTGGTCGATTCACGAACCTATAACAAATATGTACATATATATCAAAGTATATTCAAAATATATTTACAACACTTTTAATACATTTTGATGTTTTAAGTTTATTAAGTCAGCTGTCCTCGTTAGTAACCTACAACTAGTTGTCCAACGTTAGATGTACAGAAAAAAAATTGATATATATTATCTTGAATCAATCCACGACCCAGTATATACACGTCTCAGGCTAGATCACAACTCAAAGTATATATATATTTGGAATCAACCTTAAACCTGCATAGCTAACTCCCACATTACTTCGTATAGAGTGTCTATGGTTGTTCCAAATAATATATACACATGGGTCGATATGATATGTCAAAACATTTGCATACGTATCTATGATATCCCAAGATTACATAATATATTAGAATACATGTATAATATAATATAAGTTAGCTAGGATATGATTAATATAGATTTGTTACCAATTTTCACGTTGCTACAACAAGAAAAATTATCCAATCTTGTTTTACCCATAACTTCTTCATTTTAAATTCGTTTTGAGTGAATCAAATTGCTATGGTTTCATATTGAACTCTATTTTATGAATCTAAACAGAAAAAGTATAGGTTTATAGTCGGAAATATAAGTTGCAAGTCGTTTTTGTAAAGGTAGTCATTTTAGTCGAAAGAACGACGTCTAGATGACCATTTTAGAAAACATACTTCAACTTTGAGTTTAACCATGATTTTTGGATATAGTTTCATGTTCATAAGAAAAATCATTTTCCCAGAAGAACAACTTTTAAATTAAAGTTTATCATAGTTTTTAATTAACTAACCCAAAACAGCCCGCGTTGTTACAACGACGGCGTAAATCCAGTTTTACAGTGTTTTTCATGTTTTCGGGTTTTAAATCATTAAGTTAGCATATCATATAGATATAGAACATGTGTTTATTTGATTTTAAAAGTCAAGTTAGAAGGATTAACTTTTGTTTGCGAACAAGTTTAGAATTAACTAAACTATGTTCTAGTGATTACAAGTTTAAACATTCGAATAAGATAGCTTTATATGTATGAATCGAATGATGTTATGAACATCATTACTACCTCAAGTTTTCTGGATAAAGCTACTGGAAATGAGAAAAATAGATCTAGCTTCAAAGGATCCTTGGATGGCTTGAAAGTTCTTGAAGCAGAATCATGACACGAAAACAGTTCAAGTAAGATTTTCACTAGAAATAAGATTGTTATAGTTATAGAAATTGAATCAAAGTTTGAATATGAGTATTACCTTGTATTAGAAAGATATCTTACTGTAAATAAGAAAGATTTCTTGAGGTTGGATGATCAATCTACAAGATTGGAAGTAAGCTAGCAAACTTGGAAGTATTCTTGATTTTATGAAACTAGAACTTGTAGAATTTATGAAGAACACTTAGAACTTGAAGATAGAACTTGAGAGAGATCAATTAGATGAATAAAATTGAAGAATGAAAGTGTTTGTAGGTGTTTTTGGTTGTTGGTGTATGGATTAGATATAAAGGATATGTAATTTTGTTTTCATGTAAATAAGTCATGAATGATTACTCATATTTTTGTAATTTTATGAGATATTTCATACTAGTTCCCACATGTGTTAAGTGACTCACATGGGCTGCTAAGAGCTGATCATTGGAGTGTATGTACCAATAGTACATATATTTAAAAGCTGTGTATTGTACGAGTACGAATACGGGTGCATACGAGTAGAATTGATGATGAAACTAAACGAGGATGTAATTGTAAGCATTTTTGTTAAGTAGAAGTATTTTGATAAGTGTCTTGAAGTCTTTCAAAAGTGTAAGAATACATATTAAAACACTACATGTATATACATTTTAACTGAGTCGTTAAGTCATTGTTAGTCGTTACATGTAAGTGTTGTTTTGAAACCTTTAGGTTAACGATCTTGTTAAATGTTGTTAACCCAATGTTTATAATATCAAATGAGATTTTAAATTATTATATTATCATGATATTATGATGTACGAATATCTCTAAATATGATATATATACATTAAATGTCGTTACAACGATAATCGTTACATATATGTCTCGTTTCAAAATCATTAAGTTAGTAGTCTTGTTTTTACATATGTAGTTCATTATTAATATACTTAATGATATTTTTACTTATCATAATATCATATTAACTATATTAACCATATATATGTCATCATATTGTTTTTACAAGTTTTAACGTTCGTGAATCACCGGTCAACTTGGGTGGTCAATTGTCTATATGAAACCTATTTGAATTAATCAAGTCTTAACAAGTTTGATTGCTTAATATGTTGGAAACACTTAATCATGCAAATAACAATTTCATTTAATATATATATAAACATGGAAAAGTTCGGGTCACTACAGTACCTACCAGTTAAATAAATTTCGTCCCGAAATTTTAAGCAGTTGGAGGTGTTGACTTATCTTCTGGAAATAAATGCGGGTATTTCTTCTTCATCTGATCTTCTCGTTCCCAGGTGAACTCGAGTCCTCTATGAGCATTCCATCGAACTTTAACAATTGGTATCTTGTTTTTCTTAAGTCTTTTAACCTCACGATCCATTATTTCGACGGGTTCTTCGATGAATTGAAGTTTTTCGTTGATTTGGATTTCATCTAACGGAATAGTGAGATCTTCTTTAGCAAAACATTTCTTCAAATTCGAGACGTGTAAAGTGTTATGTACAGCCGCGAGTTGTTGAGGTAACTCAAGTCGGTAAGCTACTGGTCCGACATGATCAATAATCTTGAATGGTCCGATATACCTTGGATTTAATTTCCCTCGTTTACCAAATCGAACAACACCTTTCCAAGGTTCAACTTTAAGCATGACCATCTCTCCAATTTCAAATTCTATATCTTTTCTTTTAATGTCAGCGTAGCTCTTTTGTCGACTTTGGGCGGTTTTCAACCGTTGTTGAATTTGGTTGATCTTCTCGGTAGTTTCTTGTATTATCTCCGTACCCGTAATCTGTCTATCCCCCACTTCACTCCAACAAATCGGAGACCTGCACTTTCTACCATAAAGTGCTTTAAACGGCGCCATCTCAATGCTTGAATGGTAGCTGTTGTTGTAGGAAAATTCTGCTAACGGTAGATGTCGATCCCAACTATTTTCGAAATCAATAACACATGCTCGTAGCATGTCTTCAAGCGTTTGTATCGTCCTTTCGCTCTGCCCATCAGTTTGTGGATGATAGGCAGTACTCATGTCTAGACGAGTTCCTAATGCTTGCTGTAATGTCTTCCAGAATCTTGAAATAAATCTGCTATCCCTATCAGAGATAATAGAGATTGGTATTCCATGTCTGGAGATGACTTCCTTCAAATACAGTCGTGCTAACTTCTCCATCTTGTCATCTTCTCTTATTGACAGGAAGTGTGCTGATTTGGTGAGACGATCAAGTATTACCCAAATAGTATTAAAACCACTTGCAGTCCTTGGCAATTTAGTGATGAAATCCATGGTAATGTTTTCCCATTTCCATTCCGAGATTTCGGGTTATTGAAGTAGACCTGATGGTTTCTGATGCTCAGCTTTGACCTTAGAACACGTCAAACATTCTCCTACGTATTTAGCAACATCGGCTTTCATACCCGGCCACCAAAAATGTTTCTTGAGATCATTGTACATCTTCCCCGTTCCAGGATGTATTGAGTATCTGGTTTTATGAGCTTCTCTAAGTATCATTTCTCTCATATCTCCAAATTTTGGTACCCAAATCCTTTCAGCCCTATACCGGGTTCCGTCTTCCCGAATATTAAGATGCTTCTCCGATCCTTTGGGTATTTCATCCTTTAAATTTCCCTTTTTTAAAACTCCTTGTTGCGCCTCCTTTATTTGAGTAGTAAGGTTATTGTGAATCATTATATTCATAGATTTTAATCGAATGGGTTCTCTGTCCTTCCTGCTCAAGGCGTCGGCTACCACATTTGCCTTCCTCGGGTGGTAACGAATCTCAAAGTCGTAATCATTCAACAATTCAATCCACCTACGCTGCTTCATATTCAGTTGTTTCTGATTAAATATGTGTTGAAGACTTTTGTGGTCGGTATATATAATATTTTTGACCCCATATAAGTTGTGCCTCCAAGTCTTTAATGCAAAAACAACCGCGCCTAATTCCAAATCATGCGTCGTATAATTTCGTTCATGAATATTTAATTGTCTAGACGCATAAGCAATCACCTTCGTTCATTGCATTAATACACAACCGAGACCTTACTTTGATGCGTCACAATAAATCACAAAATCATCATTCCCTTCAGGCAATGACAATATAGGTGCCGTAGTTAGCTTTTTCTTCAATAACTGTAATGCTTTCTCTTGTTCATCCTTCCATTCAAATTTCTTCCCTTTATGCGTTAATGCAGTCAAGGGTTTTGCTATTCTGGAAAAGTCTTGGATGAACCTTCTATAGTAACCAGCTAGTCCTAAAAACTGGCGTATGTGTTTCGGAGTTTTCGGGGTTTCCTACTTTTCAACAGTTTCTATCTTTTCCGGATCCACCTTAATACCTTCTTTGTTCACTATGTGACCGAGGAATTGAACTTATTCCAACCAAAATGCACACTTTGAAAACTTAGCGTACAATTCTTCCTTCCTCAATACTTCTAACACCTTTCTCAAATGTTCACCGTGTTCTTGGTCATTCTTTGAGTAAATAAGTATGTCATCAATGAAAACAATGACAAACTTATCAAGGTATGGTCCACACACTCGGTTCATAAGGTCCATGAACACAGCTGGTGCATTAGTTAAACCAAACGGCATGACCATAAACTCGTAATGACCGTAACGTGTTCTGAAAGCAGTCTTTGGAATATCATCTTCTTTCACCCGCATTTGATGATATCCGAAACGTAAGTCAATCTTTGAATAAATAGACGAGCCTTGTAGTTGATCAAATAAGTCGTCGATTCTCGGTAGTGGGTAGCGGTTCTTGATGGTAAGTTTGTTCAACTCTCGGTAGTCGATACACAACCTGAATGTACCATCTTTCTTCTTGACAAACAAAACAGGAGATCCCCACGGTGATGTGCTTGGTCGAATGAAATCACGCTCTAAAAGTTCTTGTAATTGGCTTTGCAGTTCTTTCATCTCGCTGGGTGCGAGTCTGTAAGGAGCACGAGCTATTGGTGCAGCTCATGGTACAAGATCTATTTGAAATTCAACGGATCGATGTGGGGGTAATCCCGGTAATTCTTTCGGAAATACATCGGGAAATTCTTTTGCGACGGGAACATCATTGATGCTCTTTTCTTCAGTTTGTACTTTCTCGACGTGTGCTAGAACAGCATAGCAACCTTTTCTTATTAGTTTTTGTGCCTTCAAATTACTAATAAGATGTAGCTTCATGTTGCCCTTTTCTCCGTACACCATTAAGGGTTTTCCTTTTTCTCGTATAATGCGAATTGCATTTTTGTAACAAACGATCTCTGCTTTCACTTCTTTCAACCAGTCCATACTGATTATCACATCAAAACTCCCTAACTCTACTGGTATCAAGTCAATCTTAAATGTTTCGCTAACCAGTTTAATTTCTCGATTCCGACATATATTATCTGCCGAAATTAATTTACCATTTGCTAATTCTAGTAAAAATTTACTATCCAAAGGCGTCAATGGACAACTTAATTTAGTACAAAAATCTCTACTCATATAGCTTCTATCCGCACCCGAATCAAATAAAATGTAAGCAGATTTATTGTCAATAAGAAACGTACCTGTAACAAGCTCCGGGTCTTCCTGTGCCTCTGCCGCATTAATATTGAAAACTCTTCCGCGGCCTTGTCCATTCGTGTTCTCCTGGTTCAGGCAATTTCTAATAATGTGGCCCAGTTTTCCACATTTATAATAAATTACATTGGCATAACTTGCTCCGACACTACTTGCTCCGCCATTACTTGTTCCGACACCATTTGTTCCTTTCGTTCTGTTAACCCCTGGTCCATAGACCTCACACTTCGCCGCGCTATGACCATTTCTTTTACATTTGTTGCAAAATTTGGTGCAGAACCCCGAGTGATACTTTTCACACCTTTGGCATAGCTGCTTCTGATTGTTGTTGTTGTTGCGGTTATTATTGTTGTTGGGATGATTGTTGTAGTTGCTGTTGTTGTTGTTGTTGTTGGGCTGTTTGTTGTAGTTGCGATTGATGTTGCGATTGTTGGGATAGTTGTTGCGATTATTGTTGTAATTGCTGTTGTTGTTGTATTGGTGATTCTTATCACCGTTTTCCTCCCACTTTCTTTTGACTTGCTTCACATTGGTTTCTTCAGCAGTCTGTTCTTTAATTCTTTCTTCAATCTGGTTCACTAGTTTGTGAGCCATTCTACATGCATGTTGTATGGAGGCGGGCTCGTGTGAACTTATATCTTCTTGGATTCTTTCCGGTAATCCTTTCACAAACGCGTCGATCTTCTCTTCCTCATCATCGAACGCTCCCGGACACAATAGGCATAATTCTGTGAATCGTCGTTCGTACGTGGTAATATCAAATCCTTGGGTTCATAACCCTCTAAGTTCTGTCTTGAGCTTATTGACCTCGGTTCTGGGACGGTACTTCTCGTTCATCAAGTGCTTGAATGCTGACCACGGTAGTGCGTAAGCATCATCTTGTCCCACTTGCTCTAGATAGGTATTCCACCATGTTAACGCAGAACTTGTGAAGGTATGCGTAGCGTACTTCACTTTGTCCTCTTCAGTACACTTACTTATGGCAAACACCGATTCGACCTTCTCGGTCCACCGTTTCAATCCGATCGGTCCTTCGGTTCTATCAAATTCCAAAGGTTTGCAGGCAGTGAATTCTTTGTAGGTGCATCCTACACGATTTCCTGTACTGCTAGATCCAAGGTTATTGTTGGTATGTAGCGCAGCCTGTACTGCGGCTATGTTTGAAGCAAGAAAGGCACGAAATTCCTCTTCGCTCATATTCAAGGTGTGTCGAGTAGTCGGTGCCATTTCCTTCAAAATAGTCAAATGAAACGAGTTAATCATATAGAATATCAAGAGTAGTCAATAGTATTTCGTAGCGTAATATGAACTTATTTATAAAAGCTCTTTCTTCATATTAGCGTTTTATACTCTTTAATTCGGGTAGTACCTACCCGTTAAGTTCATACTTAGTAGCTAACATACCATTTCAACTACTACAATTCTATATGAAAAACTAATCACAAAAAAAAAAATATCATATTCAAACCTTTATACAATAACTTGCAAACTTACAATACCGCTTTTTTTTACATATAGCATGAAATATAGCACATAAAACTTTGATACAAAGTAGTTGCGAAGATAATTCTAGTTAATAAATAAGGCGTTCAGCAAAGGCAATAAAGACACGTAATTCATACGTCCAGAAACAAGTCATGCATTCTGGTTTTACTAATACCACTTCCCATCTTTGGTTTTGTGGAACATAACCGTTGTGACCGATAGTAAGACAATGTGTTGTAATGTCGTCAAAAGGATGAAGGTTACGTAATGACCAACAGTCTCGTAATAACCTAAAAACCTCATTTCTTACCCCAATTACCGACTCCGTCACTTGTGGGAATGATTTGTTTAATAGTTGTAGCCCGATGTTCTTGTTCTCACTTTGGTGAGAAGCGAACATTACTAACCCGTAAGCATAACATGCTTCTTTATGTTGCATGTTAGCCGCTTTTTCTAAATCACGAAGTCCTATATTCGGATATATTGAGTCAAAATAATTTCTTAACCCGTTGCGTAAAATAGCATTTGGGTTCCCCGCAATATATGCGTCAAAGTAAACACATCGTAACTTATGGATTTCCCAATGTGATATCCACCATCTTTCGAATGAAAGCCTTTTATAAATCAAGGCATTCTTGGAACGTTCTTCTAATGTCTTACAAACTGATCTCGCCTTAAATAGTTGTGCTGAGGAATTCTGACCGACTCTAGACAAGATTTCATCAATCATGTCTCCGGGTAGGTCTCTTAAAATATTGGGTTGTCTATCCATTTTGTGTTTTTATACTGTAAAATAAACAAGAGTTAGATTCATAAAAAAAATACTTATTAATACAAGCAATTTTTACATATATCATAAAGCATAAGCACACTATATTACATATATTACACCACACGAATACAACTATCTTATTCCGACTCGCTCGTTTCTTCTTCTTCGGTTTTGGTTCGCTTTGCCAAGTTTCTAGGGATATATGATGTTCCCCGAATACGATCCGTCGTTTTCCACATTGGTTTAGAAAAACCTGGTGGTTTAGAGGTTCCCGGGTTATTGTCACAACTTAAGAAATACGGGTGTTGACGATACATATAAAGTTCATCGGGTTTGGAATCAAATTTCTCTATTTTTATGCCCTTTCCCTTATTATTCTCTTTTGCCTTATTAAATTGTGTTGGGGTAATTTCTATAACATCATCGGAATCCTTGTCGGGATCCGATTCATCAGAGAATTGGTAATCCTCCCAATACTTTGCTTCCTTGGCGAAAACACCATTGACCATAATTAACTTTGGTCGGTTGGTTGAGGATTTTCTTCTACTTAACCGTTTTATTATTTCCCCCACTGGTTCTATTTCTTCTTCCGGTTCCGATTCTTTTTCCGGTTCCGATTCTTCTTCCGATTCCGACTCTTCTTCCGGTTCCTCTTCGGGAACTTGTGAATCAGTCCACGAATCATTCCAATTTACATTTGACTCTTCATTATTATTAGGTGAGTCAATGGGACATGTTCTAGAGGTAGACATCTATCACATAATATCAAACGCGTTAAGAGATTAATATATCACATAATATTCACATGTTAAAAATATATAGTTTCCAACAAAATTTGTTAAGCAATCATTTTTCAAGTAAACACGGTCGAAGTCCAGACTCACTAATGCATCCTAACAAACTCGATAAGACACACTAACGCAAAATTCTGGTTCTCTAAGACCAACGCTCGGATACCAACTGAAATGTCCCGTTCATATTGATTATAAACGTTCCATATTAATTGATTTCGTTGCGAGGTTTTGACCTCTATATGAGACGTTTTTCAAAGACTGCATTCATTTTTAAAATAACCATAACCTTTATTTTATCAATAAAGGTATCAAAAGCATTACGTAGATTATCAAATAATGATAATCTAAAATATACTATTTACACACGACCATTACATAATGGTTTACAATAGAAATATATTACATCGACATATGTTTCTTGAATGCAGTTTTTACATAATATCAAACAAACATGGACTCCAAATCTTGTCCTTATTTTAGTATGCAACAGCGGAGGCTCTTAATATTAACCTGAGAATAAACATGCTTTAAACGTCAACAAAAATGTTGGTGAGTTATAGGTTTAACCTATATATATCAAATCGTAACAATAGAGCACCAGATTTCATATTTCAATATACATCCCATACATAGAGATAAAAATCATTCATATGGTGAACACCTGGTAACCGACATTAACAAGATGCATATATAAGAATATCCCCATCATTCCAGGACACCCTTAGGATATGATATAAATTTCGAAGTATTAAAGCATCCGGTACTTTGGATGGGGTTTGTTAGGTCCAATAGATCTATCTTTAGGATTCGCGTCAATTAGGGTGTCTGTTCCCTAATTCTTAGATTACCAGACTTAATAAAAAGGGGCATATTCGATTTTGATAATTCAACCATAGAATGTAGTTTCACATACTTGTGTCTATTTTATAAATCATTTATAAAACCTGCATGTATTCTCATCCCAAAAATATTAGATTCTAAAAATGTGGGACTATAACTCACTTTCACAGATTTTTACTTCGTCGGGAAGTAAGACTTAGCCACTGGTCGATTCACGAACCTATAACAAATATGTACATATATATCAAAGTATATTCAAAATATATTTACAACACTTTTAATACATTTTGATGTTTTAAGTTTATTAAGTCAGCTGTCCTCGTTAGTAACCTACAACTAGTTGTCCAACGTTAGATGTACAGAAAAAAATTGATATATATTTTCTTGAATCAATCCATGACCTAGTGTATACACGTCTCAGGCTAGATCACAACTCAAAGTATATATATTTTTAGAATCAACCTCAACCCTGTATAGCTAACTCCCACATTACTGCATATAGAGTGTCTATGGTTGTTCCAAATAATATATACACATGGGTCGATATGATATGTCAAAACATTTGCATACGTGTCTATGGTATCCCAAGATTACATAATATATTAGAATACATGTATAATACAATATAAGTTAGCTAGGATATGATTAATATAGATTTGTTACCAATTTTCACGTTGCTACAACAAGAAAAATATCCAATCTTGTTTTACCCATAACTTCTTCATTTTAAATCCGTTTTGAGTGAATCAAATTGCTATGGTTTCATATTGAACTCTATTTTATGAATATAAACAGAAAAAGTATAGGTTTATAGTCGGAAATATAAGTTACAAGTCGTTTTTGTAAAGGTAGTCATTTCAGTCGAAAGAACGACGTCTAGATGACCATTATAGAAAACATACTTCCACTTTGAGTTTAACCATGATTTTTGGATATAGTTTCATGTTCATAAGAAAAATCATTTTCTCAAAAGAACAACTTTTAAATCAAATTTTATCATAGTTTTTAATTAACTAACCCAAAACAGCCCGCGGTGTTACTACGACGGCGTAAATTCGATTTTACGGTGTTTTTCGTGTTTCCAGGTTTTAAATCATTAAGTTAGAATATCATATAGATATAGAACATGTGTTTAGTTGATTTTAAAAGTCAAGTTAGAAGGATTAACCTTTGTTTGCGAACAAGTTTAGAATTAACTAAACTATGTTCTAGTGATTACAAGTTTAAACCTTCGAATAAGATAGCTTTATATGTATGAATCGAATGATGTTATGAACATCATTACTACCTCAAGTTTTCTGGATAAAGCTACTGGAAATGAGAAAAATGGATCTAGCTTCAAAGGATCCTTGGATGGCTTGAAAGTTCTTGAAGCAGAATCATGAAACGAAAACAGTTCAAGTAAGATTTTCACTCGAAATAAGATTGTTATAGTTATAGAAATTGAATCAAAGTTTGAATATGAGTATTACCTTGTATTAGAAAGATATCTTACTGTAAATAAGAAAGATTTCTTGAGGTTGGATGATCACTCTACAAGATTGGAAGTAAGCTAGCAAACTTGGAAGTATTCTTGATTTTATGAAACTAGAACTTGTAGAATTTATGAAGAACACTTAGAACTTGAAGATAGAACTTGAGAGAGATCAATTAGATGAAGAAAATTGAAGAATGAAAGTGTTTGTAGGTGTTTTTGGTCGTTGGTGTATGGATTAGATATAAAGGATATGTAATTTTGTTTTCATGTAAATAAGTCATGAATGATTACTCATATTTTTGTAATTTTATGAGATATTTCATGCTAGTTTCCAAATGATGGTTCCCACATGTGTTAGGTGACTCATATGGGCTGCTAAGAGCTGATCATTGGAGTGTATATACCAATAGTCCATACATCTAAAAGCTGTGTATTGTACGAGTACGAATACGGGTGCATACGAGTAGAATTGTTGATGAAACTGAACGAGGATGTAATTGTAAGCATTTTTGTTAAGTAGAAGTATTTTGATAAGTGTCTTGAAGTCTTTCAAAAGTGCATGAATACATATTAAAACACTACATGTATATACATTTTAACTGAGTCGTTAAGTCATCGTTAGTCGTTACATGTAAGTGTTGTTTTGAAACCTTTAGGTTAATGATCTTGTTAAATGTTGTTAACCCAATGTTTATAATATCAAATGAGATTTTAAATTATTATATTATCATGATATTATGATGTATGAATATCTTTTAATATGATATATATACATTAAATGTCGTTACAACGATAATCGTTACATATATGTCTCGTTTCAAAATCATTAAGTTAGTAGTCTTGTTTTTACATATGTAGTTCATTATTAATATACTTAATGATATTTTTACTTATCATAATATCATGTTAACTATATATATAACCATATATATGTCATCATATTGTTTTTACAAGTTTTAACGTTCGTGAATCACCGGTCAACTTGGGTGGTCAATTGTCTATATGAAACCTATTTCAATTAATCAAGTCTTAACAAGTTTGATTGCTTAATATGTTGGAAACACTTAATCATGTAAATAATAATTTCATTTAATATATATATAAAAATGGAAAAGTTCGGGTCACTACAAATGTGGTGGATGGAAAGGATCGCCTTCTTCTTGTCTCCAATGATTGAGGAGGCTACGAACCTATCCCCAATTCATCTAAAATAGATGATGGCCGATTGGTTGATCCATTCCAGTCACGCTACTTTCGGAGCTTGAGTGGGATTTCATATCGGAATTCGAGGTACTTGAACTAATGACGAATTCCATTTCGTTCGATTGAATAAAGGATTTTCTTGATATGAAATGATTTTTCAGCTATCGGGTGGTATTCTAATTACATAGAATATCTATATATATAGCGCAAAAGATTTCGTAGATTACGGAGGAATTTACAGGATATGTCAGGCAAAGTTTACAGTAATAGATAGGCTAAGATATGATTTTTGTCTATACACTATTCATGCAATCAATACAGTAAGACATGTCTAGACTAAGAATGATAAGCAGGCGATTTCCGACAAAAATGATAAGCAAAAATTTTGACATGCAGACACGGTCGAAGTCCAGACTCACTAATGCATCCTAACGACTATCAGTTAGACACACTAATGCAGACCTGGTTCGCTAAGACCACCGCTCTGATACCAACTGAAAGGACCCGTTCATATACATTATAAATGATTCACAATAGTTGATTACATCACGAGGTATTTGACCTCTATATGATACATTTTACAAACATTGCATTCGTTTTCAAAAGACAAACTTTGTTTACATCGAAAGTTGACAGCATGCATACCATTTCATAATACATCCAACTATAATTGACTTAATAATAATCTTGATGAACTCAACGACTCGAATGCAACGTCTTTCGAAATATGCCATTAATGACTCCAAGTAATATCCTTAAAATGAGCTAATGCACAGCGGAAGATTTCCTTAATACCTGAGAATAAACATGCTTTAAAGTGTCAACCAAAAGGTTGGTGAGTTCATTAGTTTATCATAATCAATCATTTCCCATTTATATAATAGACCACAAGATTCTCATTTTTTCATAAATCTCATTACACTCGCAAGTGCATAAAAATCATTCATATGATGGACACCTGATAACCGACATTCACATAATGCATATAGAATATCCCCCGCATACTCGCAAGTATGCCATAAATATTGGCAATCGCAATCACCATTTAAATCGAAGTACTAAAGCATTCTAAATTCCAGAATGGGGTTTGTTAGGCCCATAGATCTATCTTTAGGATTCGCGTCAATTAGGGGAAATTTTCCTAATTCTTAGGTTACCAGACTTGAAAGGGCGATATTCGGTTTAATAATCCATCCATACAATGTAGTTTCAAATACTTGTGTCTATTTTGTCAAACATTTATAAAAGCAACGCATGTATTCTCAGTCCCAAAAATATATATTGCAAAAGCATTTAAAAAGGGTGCAAATGAACCTCACAATATTGTATTTCGTAGTAATTAAGCATATGATGGCATTGAACAAGTGCAAGGTTGGCCTCGGATTCACGAACCTATATTAATTATATATATTTATATATTTGATCAATATCTGTCTAACAATTTAGGTCAAGTCGTAGCGTATCACAATCCTAATGCTCGAGACTAAATATGCAAAAGTCAACAAAAGTCATATTGACCAAAATGTCTTCCAAAATTTATACATGATTATTATATAGTTTAAATATAGTCGTTTTATATATTTAAATATTTTTAACGGATTTTATTAAAGTAAATAATACAGCTCTTTTATTAATAATATAAATTTTATATTAAAATTTATATAATAAAAATATACTTTTATATATCTTTAGTAATAAAATTTATAAAGTTCATTTAATATCATAAAAATAATATGATAGGTATTATTAATGTAATTATATTATACGTAGTAAAATATCTTTGTATCACATTTTTATTTGATAAAATAATATTGATAATAATAATAATAAGTAAAAGTTGTATTATTTTGTAATAATTATTATTATTCTACTAATAAAAATAACAATAATTATATTTTCTAAAAAAATGATAAAATGATAATTTTTATTAATAATAGTACTAAAATGATAATAATAATGATGTTTCATATTAACAATGATATTTTTATTAAAAATAATAATTTTAGTAAAAATGATACTTTTAATATTAATAATACTTTTAATAATAATAATAGTAAAATAATGAAAACGATATTTTTCCTTTAAATCAATATCTTACAATATTCTAATTTCATCATGACACTCATACTCATTATTTCCTAATCGCTTAGTTTAATAGCTTTTAGTCGTCTTTTATATCGCGTTCATATTAATAATAATAATAGTAATCATAATAATTAGATGTTACTAATATTAGTTTTAATTATAATAATACTAATAATAATAAAATTAATGATAATACTAATAACTATTTGAATGATAATAATAATAATAATAATAATAATAATAATAATAATAATAATAATAATAATAATAATAATAATAATACTAATTATAACCTTAACAATAATAACGATAATAATAATAATAAAAATAACAATAATATCTTTTATTAATAACGACAATGATAATAATAATAATAATAATAATAATAATAATAATAATAATAATAATAATAATAATAATAATAATAATAATAATAATAATAATAATAATTAGATTATAACGACGATAATAATAATCACTTTTACAAAAATTCAATTGACTATAACTTCTAAACCATTCATCGAAACCATTCGATATCTAAATGAAAAATTCTCAATTTTTCGCTAGCTTTCCAACGACATGCATATCATATACCTTATCTTAATAGCATATGTATTTAATTCAAGATTCGACATAACCTATCTAACGACAATAACGAACGTATAAGCATGCATAATCCTATATACTCGAGCACTAATCAGGGATACACTAATAATATATAAAAGTTAAGTTATGAGTGCTCACGTATCAATTTTGAGATTCAATATTGCAGGAAAAGTACGTAGACGCAACGGGGATGATAAACACTAGTTTGACTCATGAGCAATACTCCCGAACCATACCCATAACCTCCATAGCTATAACCCATAATTTTCTTAGCTCTATCCCGCTTGAAAAACAATTTCGAAATCACTCGGACAGCACTCCGTCGTAATATTTTATGTATACTAATAATATCTTGAAATAATACGGAGTAAATAAATAAATAAATAAATAAATAAATAATATATATATATATATATATATATATATATATATATATATATATATATATATATATATATATATATAGATCGATTGAGAGAGTTTAGAGAAAAATATTTTCAAGTTTCTATAAAATAATGAAACCTATTGAATTCTATTTATAATAGATTTTTGAATTATTAAAGTGAATTATTAAAGTATGAATTATTAAAGTGAATTATTAAAGTTAAAGTAAAGTAAAAATAATGTAAAGGTAAAGTTTACGTATAGTAAAAGTATAAAACTATGTACGTATAATACGCGTATAAATATATATAATATTAATTTAAATCGTTATATATATTTTATAAAATAAAATATAAATATCGTTATCTTTATCATACTGGTTAAGTAATGAGTTGTCGAAAGTGGTTCTAGATATTTATAAAAGTTATATACGTTTTAATAATAAAGTTTTTTTTTAAACTGAAAACGTTTTTGTACGTTTGAAACTAAATCAAATAAATATGATAATTTTGTTTTCCAAAACTAAATATATTTAAGAATCATTTTGTTTAAAGGTTAAAATAATGGAAATCGTTATATATCATAAAACATTTTAGAAAAGTAGAATCATATATATTCATAATAGGTTTCAAGTTTTTAAATTACAGTCTGTTGGTGAAGCATGAGATAAAGTCCAAAGGTTAAATAAACGTATGAAATCATCTTAATGAAAAATGTCGAGTTACTTAACTTGTCGATATCTAACATCTAAGTTATTTACACTCCACGTTCTTACTTATAAATCACTTTACCATTTTCCGAATGTTGTCAAAAAGAATAGATTTCTTAAATCATAGTGGACCTCATAACATGGACCCGTAATCATATCACAATGTATCTGACAAATCAATCATTTGATATTATCTTCTAATTCCATCGATAAACATATTGAAACAAATACGTTCGTGTAAAGTATTATACTATTAATACTTTATTAATATTCTCAAGTTAAAATATATATATATATATATATATATATATATATATATATATATATATATATATATATATATATATATATATATATATATATATATATATATATATATATATATAACGGTTCGTGAATCGTCGTAATTTGGTCGAGGTTATAATGAATGTATGAACACAGTTTAAAATTCTTGAGATTTAACTTAACAAACTTTGCTTATCGTGTCGAAATAATATAAAGATAAAGTTTAAATCCAGTTGGAATTTTCTGGGTTGTCACAACTGGTTAGTATCCATTCTGTCGCCTAAAGAAAAGGCGAAACTAGTTGAATTTGTGGATAATATAGAAGAAGTCGGCCACTGGCATAAAGCAAAAGTCACAGATATGCAAGTTGATTATGGTCCAAGAGTAATTGACGATGAAGTTAATCACAAGTTCGACACCACAGCTACCTAAGTGTGGGGAGATTCAATTGTTCTAAAAAGAAAATGCTGTCTAAAGTTAGTTGTTCTGTTCTCGTGTAGTTCCGAGAATGGAATCCGATTGGTCTTTTCCACTACCAGACACTAAAGAACTAGTTTTCTCTCCAATTCTGATTTTTTTGTTTTTTTTGTAGGTTTTGTATAAAATTAATATGCATTTTAAATTTAAGTTTTGTGTAAATTTAAAAACCAAATTTACTTTATTTCTTTAAATTTAAAAAAATAATTTCTAAAATTCGTCGTAAGTTAAACACTAGGTCCTAGAACCAAAATTGCTTTACCCAAGGACGGGGCAAAAAATTTTGTTATCATTATTTTATTATTATTGATCTAAAGTATGCCAAAAAAAAATATTAGATTTTATAAATTTTTGAACGTAGGGTAATATACCAAACTTCAAAAATATATATATGTTTGTATTTTATATACAAAACAGGGTAAAACAGCGCACTTTCAAAGACTGACATTAAGTTCAGCAAAAGCAACCGTTTTTTAAGAAAAAAAATGTGTGATAAAACAACAAAAAGAATGAACGATGAGGCGCGCCATCTATCATTCGACGAGTTTAGTAATTGAAACGACCTGTCCTAAACTATAAGAATGAATACAATAACATATGGATACATTGCGAGGTATTTGACCTCTATATGATACATTTTACAAACATTGCATTCGTTTTTAAAGACAAACTTTCATTACATTAAAAGTTGATAGGCATGCATAACCTTTCATAATATATCCAAATTATAAATGACTTAATAGTAATTTTATTGAACTCAACGACTTGAATGCAACGTCTTTTGAAATATGCCATGAATGACTCCAAGTAATATCTTTAAAATGAGTAAATGTACAGCGGAAGATTTCTTTCAAACCTGAGAATAAACATGCTTTCAAGTGTCAACCAAAAGTTTGGTGAGTTCATTAGTTTATCATAAACATTCATTTTCATCATTTTAATAGACCACAAGATTTCATATATTTATTTGTACACATAACCCGAGTACAAAATATCACGCGTAACCCGCGAATTAAAAATCATTCATATGGTAAACGCTTGATAACCGACTTAACTTTAATGCATAGAATATCCCCAAACAGAACCTCTCGTCTGTATAATAATAATAATCTCGAAGTATTAAAGCATCCGTACCCCGGATGAGACTTGTCGAGGTCCATAGATCTATCTTTAGAATTTGCGTCAATTAGGGGCCATACCCGTTTCCTAATTATTAGGTTACCAAGCTAAAAAGGGGTGATATTCAATATTCATAATCCAGCCATAGAATGTAGTTTTTGATCACTTGTGTCTATTTCGTAAAACATTAATAAAATCAGCGCATTTATTCTCAGTCCCAAAAATATATATAAAAAGGGAGTAATGAAACTCACTATACTGTATTTTGTAGTAAAAATACATATGACGACATTGAACAACTGAATAATGCAGGGTTGGCCTCGGATTCACGAACCTATATCATTTATATATATATTAACACATATAATCGTAATCGAACAGATATATAAATTATTATTAATGATATGGTTTTTATGTTAAGTATATTTTTATATAACAATCTTTCGTTTGCAAAAATTAATAATTATGATAATACTAGATTTAGGATAATAATAATAATGATAGTAGTAATAGTAATAGTAATATTAATAATAAAAATGAAAGTTTTAATAAAGATAATAACTTTAATAATAAGGTTATATGATAGTTTTAATAATAAAAATTTTAAGAATCATATTAGCGATACTAATAATAAATATAAAAGTTATATTATTTTTACAATAAAAACATTAGTTTTGAATCTAAATCCTAAGACTTAATAATACTTAGTACTAATATTTTGTAATTCTAAATATAAATATGATAATAATAATAAATTGCATTATAATAGTGGTAATAATATTAATAATACTTATTGTTAATACTTAATGATAACAATAATAATAATGATAATATTACTTATACATATAATCATATTCTAATGTTGATACGATAATAATTATCTTAATATTAACAATAATTAAGTATAATAATAGTAATAAAATTAATAATAAGAATCATAATAATAATAATAATAATAATAATAATAATAATAATAATAATAATAATAATAATAATAATAATAATAATAATAATAATAATAATAATAATAATAATAATAATAATCATAATAATCATAATAATAAATATAATGATAATAATAATACTTGTAATACTTAGTGATAATAACAACAATTAATAATAACAATAACAACAATAATAATAATAATAATAATAATAATAATAATAATAATAATAATAATAATAATAATAATAATAATAATAATAATAATAATAATAATAATAATAATAATAATAATAATAATTGTAGTGACCTGAACTTTTCCATGTTTATATATATTAATTGAGATTGATATTTACATGACTAAATGTTTCCAACATGTTAAGCAATCAAACTTGTTAAGACTTGATTAAATGAAATAAGTTTCATATAGACAATTGATCACCCAAGTTGACCGGCGATTCACGAACGTTACAAAATTATAAAAACTACATGTTGTGGTATATATAAACATATATATATGGTTGACATGAGATTATGATGAGTAAGTATCTCACTAAGTATATTAACAATGTGTGATATACATAAGAAATTATATTACTAAGTTAAGAAACTCGAAATGATATATATATATATATCTATATATATATATATATATATATATATATATATATATATATATATATATATATATATATATATATATATATATATAACGATTATCGTTATGATAACGTCTACTAAATATATATGTATCATATTAAAATATTGATACACTATATTTAACATGATAAAATGATATTTAAATATATCATTAAGTGTGTTAACAATGAACTACATATGTAAAAACAAGACTACTAACTCAAGAATTACGAAACGAGACTTATATGTAACGATTATCGTTGTAACGATATTTTAATGTATATATCATATTAAGAGATATTCCTACATCATAATATCATGATAATATAATAATTTAACATCTCATTTGATATAATAAACATTGGGTTAACAACATTAATTGAGATCGTTAACTTAAAGGTTTCAAAACAACACTTACATGTAACGACTAACGAAGACTTAACGACTCCATTAGAATGTATATACATGTTGTGTTTTGATATGTATTATTACACTTTTGAAAGACTTCAAGACACATATCAAAGTACTTCTACTTAACAAAAATTCTTACAATTACATCCTCGTTCAGTTTCATCAACAATTCTACTCGTATGCACCCGTATTCGTACTTGTACAATACACAGCTTTTAGATGTATGTACTATTGGTATATACACTCCAATGATCAGCTCTTAGCAGCCCATGTGAGTCACCTAACACATGTGGGAACCATCATTTGGCAACTAGCATGAAATATCTCATAAAATTACAAAAATATTAGTAATCATTCATGACTTATTTATATGAAAACAAAATTACATATCCTTTATATCTAATCTATATACTAACAACCAAAAACACCTAAAAACACTTTAATTCTTCAATTTTCTTCATCTAATTGATCTCTCTCAAGTTCCATCTTCAAGTTCTAAGTGTTCTTCATAAATTCCATAAGTATAGTTTCATAAAAATCAAGAATACTTCCAAGTTTGCAAGTCTACTTCCAAGCTTTCTAATCCATTTCAAGTAATCATCTAAGATCAAGGAACCTTTATTATTTACAGTAGGTTATCTTTCTAATTCAAGATAATATTCATATTCAAACTTTGACTCAATTTCTACAACTATAACAATCTTATTTCGAGTGAAAATCTTACTTGAACTGTTTTCGTGTCATGATTCTGGTTCAAGAACTTTCAAGCCATCTAAGGATCCTTTGAAGCTAGATCCATTTTTCTCATTTCCAGTAGTTTTATCCAGAAAACTTGAGGTAGTAATGATGTTCATAACATCATTCGATTCATACATATAAAGCTATCTTATTCGAAGGTTTAAACTTGTAATCACTAGAACATAGTTTAGTTAATTCTAAACTTGTTCGCAAACAAAAGTTAATCCTTCTAACTTGACTTTTAAAATCATCTAAACACATGTTCTATATCTATATGATATGCTAACTTAATGATTTAAAACCTGGAAACACGATGAACACCATAAAATCGGATATACGGCGTCGTAGTGAAACCGGGGGATGTTTTGGTTTGGATAATTAAAAACTATGATAAACTTTGATTTAAAAGTTGTTCTTCTAGGAAAATGATTTTTCATATGAACATGAAACTATATCCAAAAATCTTGGTTAAACTCAAAGTGAAAGTATGTTTTTCAAAATGGTCATCAAGATGTCATTCTTTCGACAGAAATGACTACCTCTTTAGTAATTGACATGTAACTTAAATTTCTGACTATAAACCTATACTTTTTCTGTTTGGATTCTTAAATTAGAGTTCAATATGAAACCATAGCAATTTGATTCACTCAAAACGGATTAAAATGAAGAAGTTATGGGTAAAACAAGATTGGATATTTTTGATCTTTTTAGCTACGGGAAATGTTTAACAAATCTATACAAATCATATCCTAGCTAACTTATATTGTATTATACATGTATTCTAATATATTATGTAATCTTGGGATACCATAGACACGTATGTAAATGTTTTGACATATCATATCGACCCATGTATATATATTATTTGGAATAACAATAGACACTCTATATGCAGTAATGTTGGAGTTAGCTATACAGGGTTGAGGTTGATTCCAAAAATATATATACTTTGAGTTGTGATTTAGCCTGAGACGTGTATACACTGGGTCGTGGATTGATTCAAGATAATATATATCGATTTATTTCTGTACATCTAACTGTGGACAACTAGTTGTAGGTTACTAACGAGGACAGCTGACTTAATACACTCAAATCTTTAAAACATAATAAAAATGGTTGTAATTATATTTTGATCATACTTTGATATATATTTACATATTTTTATAGGTTCGTGAATCGATCCGTGGCCAAGTCTTATTTCCGAGGAAGGAAATATCTGTGAAAGTGAGTTATAGTCCCACTTTTAAAATCTAATATTTTTGGGATGAGAATACATGCAGGTTTTATAAATGATTTACAAAATAGACACAAGTACGTGAAACTACATTCTATGGTTGAATTATCGAAATTGAATATGCCCCTTTTTATTAAGTCTGGTAATCTAAGAATTAGGGAACAGACACCCTAATTGACGCGAATCCTAAAGATAGATCTATTGGGCCTAACAAACCCCATCCAAAGTACCGGATGCTTTAGTACTTCGAAATTTATATCATATCCGAAGGGTGTCCCGGAATGATGGGGATATTCTTATATATGCATCTTGTTAATGTCGGTTACCAGGTGTTCACCATATGAATGATTTTTATCTCTATGTATGGGATGTGTATTAAAATATGAAATCTTATGGTCTATTGTTACGATATGATATATATATATATATATATATATATATATATATATATATATATATATATATATATATATATATATATATATATATATATATATATATATATATATATATATATATATAGGTTAAACCTATAACTCACCAACATTTTTGTTGACGTTTAAAGCATGTTTATTCTCAGGTGAATACTAAGAGCTTCCGCTGTTGCATACTAAAATAAGGACAAGATTTGGAGTCCATGTTTGTATGATATTGTGTAAAAACTGCATTCAAGAAACATATGTCGATGTAATATATTTCTATTGTAAACCATTATGTAATGGTCGTGTGTAAATAGTATATTTTAGATTATCATTATTTGATAATCTACATAATGTTTTTAAAACCTTTATTGATAAAATAAAGGTTATGGTTGTTTTAAAAATGAATGTAGTCTTTGAAAAACGTCTCATATAGAGGTCAAAACCTCGCAACGAAATCAATTAATATGGAACGTTTATAATCAATATGAACGGGACATTTCAGTTTGTATCCGAGCGTTAGTCTTAGAGAACCAGAAAATTTGCATTAGTGTGTCTTTTCGAGTTTGTTAGGATGCATTAGTGAGTCTGGACTTCGACCGTATTTTCTTTAAAAATGATTGCGTAACATTTTTGTTGGAAACTATATATTATTAACATGTAAATATTATGTGATATATTAATCTCTTAACATGTTTGATACTGTGTGATAGATGTCTACCTCTAGCACAAATCCCATTGACTCACCTAATAATAACGAAGAGTCGAATATATATTGGCAAGATTCACAAGTTCCCGAAGAACCGGAAGAAGAGGAAACGGAACCGAAAGAAGAGGAACCGGAAGAAGAGGAACCGGAAGAAGAAGAGGTTCCGGAGGGGGGAATAGTAGGAACCACAGAAAACCGATCGAATAAAAGAAAATCCTCAACGAATGGACCAAAGTTAATAATGGTCAATGGTGTTTCCGCTAAGGAAGCAAAATATTGGGAAAATAACCAATTTTCCGATGAATCGGATCCTGATGAGGATTCCGATGATGTTATAGAAATTACCCCGACCCAATTTAATGAGGCAAAAGAAAATAATAAGGGAAAAGGCATCAAAATAGGGAAATCTGATTCTGATCCCGATGAACTTTATATGTACCGTCAACACCCGTATTTTCAATATCATGACAATAAGCCGGGAACCTCGAAACCACCATGTTTTTCTAAACCAATGTGGAAAATGACGACTCGTATTAGAGGAACATCATATATCCCTAGAAGATTAGGAAAAAGAACCAATTCCGAAGAAGAAGAAGAAGAAACCAGTGATTCAGATTAGAGGGGTGTGAGCATGTTGTGTAATAAATGTATTGTAGTGTGCTTATACTTTTATGTTCTATGTAAAAATTGCTTGTATTTTTTGTTATTACGAATCTAATCCTTGTCTATTTTACAGTATAAAAACAAAATGGACATTAAGGGTAGATAACCGAATATTTTAGAAGACCTACTAGAGGATATGATTGAGGAAATCTTGTCTAGAGTCGGTCAGAATTCATCAGCACATTTAGTTATGGCAAAATTAACTTGTCAAACATTTGAAAGACTTTCCAGAAATGCCTTAGTTTATAAAAGGCTTTCCTTTGATAGGTGGGGTATATCACATTGGGGAGACTTTAAGTTACGCCGTGTTTTCTTTAAAGCGTTAAATGCGGGGAACCCAAATGCAATTTTACGCTACGGGTTAAGAACCTATTTTGACTCAACATATCCCAACATAGGATTTCATGAATTAGAAAGAGCTTCTAACATGCAACATAAAGAAGCATGTTATGCTTACGGGTTAGTGATGTTCGCTTCTTACCAAAGTGAGAAAAAGAACATCGGATTGCAGCTTTTAAATAAAACTTTCCCACAAGTGACGGATTCAGTAGTTGGGGTGAGAAACAAGGTTTTTAGATTATTACGGGGCTGTTGGACATTACGAAACCCTCGTCCTTTTGACGACATTACAACATGCTGCCTAGCCAATGGTCATAACGGTTATTTTTCCCAAGACCAAGGATGGGAAGTCGTCTTAGTAAAACCAGAATGCATGACTTGTTTATGGACTTATGAATTACGTGTCTTTATTTCCTTTGCTGAACAACTTGCGTATTAACTAGATTTATCTTCAAAACTGTCCTATATCATAGTGTACTATATTTTATGTTATATGTAATATAGCGAAGTTGTAAGTTTGAAGAATATTTGTATGTGATATATTATTATAATCAGTTTTTCATATGGAATTGTAGTAGTTGAATTGTATATTAGCTACTAAGTATATGAACTTAACGGGTAGGTAGTACCCGAATTTAAACTTTTAAAACGCTAATATGAAGAAAAAGCTTTTATAAATGAGTTCATATTATGCTACGAGATACTATTGGCTACTCTTAATATTCTGTATGATTAACTTGTTTCATTTGACTATTTTGAAGGAAATGGCACCGACTACTCGACACACCTTGAATATGAGCGAAGAGGAATTTCGTGCCTTTCTTGCTTCAAACATAGCCGCAGTACAGGCCGCGCTACATACCAACAATAACTCTGAATCTAGCAATACAGCTAACGGCGCAAGAAATCGTGTAGGATGCTCCTACAAGGAATTCACTGCCTGCAAACCTTCAGAATTTGATGAGACCGAAGGACCAATCGGATTGAAACGGTGGACCAAGAAAGTTGAATCGGTGTTTGCCATAAGTAAGTGTGCTGAAGGAGACAAAGTGAAGTACGCTACGTATACCTTCACAGGTATTGCGTTAACATGGTGGAATACCTATCTAGAGCAAGTGGGACAAGATGCTGCTTACGTGCTACTGTGGTCAGCATTCAAGCACTTGATGAACGAGAAGTACCCTCCCAGAACCGAGGTTAATAAGCTCAAGTTAGAACTTAGAGGGTTACGAACACAGGGATTCGATATTACTTCGTACGAAAGACGATTCACATAATTGTGCCTATTGTGTCCGAGAGCGTTCGAAGATGAGGAAGAGAAGATCGACACGTTTGTGAAAGGGTTACCGGAGAGAATCCAAGAAGATATAAGTTCACACGAGCCTGCCTCCATACAAAAGGCATGTAGAATGGCTCACAAACTAGTGAACCAGATTGAGGGAAGAATTAAAGAATAGGCAGCCGAAGAGGCCAACGTGAAGCTAGTCAAAAGAAAGTGGGAGGAAAACGGTGATAAGAGTCACCAAAACAACAACAACTATCCCAACAATCACAACATCAATCGCAACTACAATAAACGGCACAACAACAACAACAACTACAATAATCATCCAAACAACAATAACAACCGCAACAACAACAACAATCAGAAGTAGCTATGCCAAAGGTGTGAAAAGTATCACTCGGGGTTCTGCACCAAATTTTGCAACAAGTGTAAAAGAAATGGTCATAGCGCGGTGAAGTGTGAGGTCTACGGACCAGGGGTTAACAAAACGAAAGGAACAAATGGTGTCGAAACGAGTAATGGCGGAGTAAGTAGTGTCGGAGCAAGTTATGCCAATGTAGTTTGTTATAAATGTGGAAAACCGGGCCACATTATTAGAAATTGCCCAAACCAGGAGAACACGAATGGACAAGGCCGAGAAAGAGTTTTCAATATTAATGCGGCAGAGGCACAGGAAGACCTGGAGCTTGTTACAGGTACGTTTCTTATTGACAATAAATCTTCTTACGTTTTATTTGATTCGGGTACGGATAGAAGCGATATGAGTAGAGAATTTTGTGCTAAATTAAGTTGTCCATTGATGCCGTTGGATAGTAAATTTTTACTCGAATTAGCAAACGCTAAATTAATTTCAGCAGATTATATATGCCGGAATCGAGAAATTAAACTGGGTAGCGAAATATTTAAGATTGATTTGATACCAGTAGAGTTAGGGAGTTTTGATGTAATAGTTGGCATGGACTGGCTAAAGGAGATGAAAGCAGATATCGTATGTTACAAAAATGCAATTCGCATTGTACGAGAAGAAGGAGAACCCTTAATGGTGTACGGAGAAAAGGGCAACACGAAGCTACATCTTATTAGTAATTTGAAGGCACAAAAACTAATAAGAAAAGGTTGCTATGCTGTTCTAGCACACGTCGAGAAAGTACAAACTGAAGAAAAGAGCATCAATGATGTTCCCGTCGCAAAAGAATTTCCCGATGTATTTCCGAAAGAATTACCGAGACTACCTCCACATCGATCTGTTGAATTTCAAATAGATCTTATACCAGTAACTTCACCAATAGCTCGTGCTCCTTACAGACTCGCACCCAGCGAGATGAAAGAACTGCAAAGCCAACTGCAAGAACTATTAGGACGTGGTTTCATTCGACCAAGCACATCACCATGGGGAGCTCCTGTTTTGTTTGTCAAGAAGAAGGATGGTACATTTAGGTTGTGTATTGACTACAGAGAGTTGAATAAACTTACCATCAAAAACCGTTATCCACTGTCGAGAATTGACGACTTATTTGATCAACTACAAGGCTCGTCGATTTATTCGAAAATCGATTTACGTTCTGGATATCATCAAATGCGAGAAAAGGAGGTTGATATTCCAAAAACTGCTTTTAGGACGCGTTATGGTCATTAAGAGTTTATGGTTATGCCATTTGGATTGACTAATGCACCAGCTGTGTTCATAGACCTTATGAACCGAGTGTGTGGGCCATATCTTGACAAGTTTGTCATTGTTTTCATCGATGACATACTTATTTACTCAAAGAATGATCAAGAGCACGAAGAACATTTGAGAAAAGTGCTAGAAGTATTGAGGAAAGATAAACTGTACGCTAAGTTTTCAAAGTGTGCATTTTGGTTGGAAGAAGTTCAATTCCTCGGTCACATATTGAACAAAGAAGGTATCCTGGTAGACCCGGCAAATATCGAAACCGTTGAAAAGTGGGAAACCCCAAAAACTCCGAAGCATATAAGTCAATTTTTAGGATTGGCTGGTTACTACAGAAGATTCATCCAAGATTTCTCCAAAATAGCAAAACCCTTGACTGCATTAACGCATAAAGGGAAGAAATTTAAATGGAAGGATGAACAAGAGAAGGCGTTTTAGTTGTTGAAGAAAAAGCTAACTACGACACCTATATTGTCATTGCCTGAAGGGAATGATGATTTTGTGATTTATTGTGACGCATCAAAGCAAGGTCTCGGTTATGTATTAATGCAACGAATGAAGGTGATTGCTTATGCGTCTAGACAATTGAAGATTCACGAGCAAAATTATACAACTCACGATTTGGAATTGGGTGCTATTGTTTTTGCATTAAAGACTTGGAGGCATTATTTATATGGAGTCAAAAGTATTATATATACCGACCACAAAAGTCTCCAACATATATTTAATCAGAAGCAACTGAATATGAGACAACGCAAGTGGATTGAACTGTTGAATGACTATGATTTTGAGATTCGATACCACCCGGGGAAGGCGAATGTGGTAGCCGACGCTTTGAGTAGAAATGACAGAGAACCTATACGGGTAAAAGCTATGAATATAATTATTCGTACTAACCTTACTACTCAAATAAAGGAGGCGCAATAGGGGGTTGTAAAAGAAGGAAAGTTGAAGAATGAGATACCCAAAGGATCAGAGAAACATATTAATATTCGGGAAGACGGAACCCGATATAGGGCTGATAGAATTTGGGTACCAAGGTTTAGAGATGTGAGAGAAATGATACTTAAAGAAGCACATAAAACCAGATATTCAATACATCCCGGAGCGGGGAAGATGTATAAAGATCTCAAGAAACACTTTTGGTGGCCGGGTATGAAAGCCGATATTGCTAAATATGTAGGAGAATGTTTGACGTGTTCAAAGGTCAAAGCTAAACATCAGAAACCATCAGGTCTACTACAACAACCTAAAATCCTGGAATGGAAATGGGAAAACATTACCATGGATTTCATTACTAAATTGCCAAGGACTGCAAGTGGTTATGATACTATTTGGGTAATAGTTGATCGTCTCACCAAGTCAGCACACTTCCTGCCAATGAGAGAAGATGACAAAATGGAGAAGTTGGCACGATTGTATTTGAAGGAGGTTGTCTCCAGACATGGAATACCCGTCTCTATTATCTTTGATAGGGATGGTAGATTTGTTTCAAGGTTCTGGCAGATGTTGCAACAAGCATTGGGGACTCGTCTAGACATGAGTACTTCCTATCATCCACAAACTGATGGGCAGAGCGAAAGGACGATATAAACGCTTGAAGACATGCTACGAGCATGTGTTATTGATTTCGAAAACAGTTGGGATCGACACCTACCGTTAGCAGAATTTCCCTACAACAATAGTTATCATTCTAGTATTGAGATGGCACCGTTTGAGGCACTTTATGGTAGAAAGTGCAGGTCTCCGATTTGTTGGAATGAAGTGGGGGATAGACAGATTACGGGTCCGGAGAAAATACAAGAAACTACGGAGAAAATCATCCAAATTCAACAATGATTGAAAGCCGCCCAGAGTCGACAAAAGAGCTACGCGGACAGTAAAAGAAAAGATATAGAGTTTGAAATTGGAGAAATGATCATGCTTAAGGTTTCACCTTAGAAAGGCGTTGTTCGATTTGGTAAACGGGGGAAACTAAATCCAAGGGACATTGGACCATTCAAGATTATAGATCGTGTCGGACCAGTATGTAGTGACGCGAACTTTTCCATGTTTATATATATTAATTAAGATTGATATTTACATGACTAAATGTTTCCAACATGTTAAGGAATCAAACTTGTTAAGACTTTATTAAATCAAATAAGTTTCATATAGACAATTGATCACCCAAGTTGACCGTCGATTCACGAACGTTACAAAATTGTAAAAACTACATGTTGTGGTATATATAGACATATATATATGGTTGACATGAGATTATGATGAGTAAGTATCTCACTAAGTATATTAACAATGTGTGATATACATAAGAAATGAGATTACTAAGTTAAGAAACTCGAAATGATATATATAACGATTATCGTTATGATAACGTCTACTAAATATATATTTATCATATTAAGATATTGATACACTATATTTAACATGATAAAATGAGATTTAAATATATCATTAAGTGTGTTAACAATGAACTACATATGTAAAAACAAGACTACTAACTCAAGAATTACGAAACGAGACTTATATGTAACGATTATCGTTGTAATGATATTTTAATGTATATATCATATTAAGGGATATTCATACATCATAATATCATGATAATATAATAATTTATCATATCATTTGATATAATAAACATTGGGTTAACAACATTAATTGAGATCGTTAACTTAAAGGTTTCAAAACAACACTTACATGTAACGACTAACGAAGACTTAACGACTCCATTAGAATGTATATACATGTTGTGTTTTGATATGTATTCTTACACTTTTGAATGACTTCAATACACATATCAAAGTACTTCTACTAAAAAAAAATGCTTACAAATACATCCTCGTTCAGTTTCATCAACAATTCTACTCGTATGCACCCGTATTCGTACTCGTACAATACACAGCTTTTAGATGTATGTACTATTGGTATATACACTCCAATGATTAGCTCTTAGCAGCCCAATCGAGTTACCTAACACATGTGGGAACCATCATTTGGCAACTAGCATGAAATATCTCATAAAATTACAAAAGTATTAGTAATCATTCATGACTTATTTACATGAAAACAAAATTACATATCCTTTATATCTAATCCATATACCAACGACCAAAAACACGTACAAACACTTTCATTCTTCAATTTTCTTCATCTAATTGATCTCTCTCAAGTACCATCTTCAAGTTCTAAGTGTTCTTCATAAATTCCATAAGTATAGTTTCATAAAAATCAAGAATACTTCCAAGTTTGCAAGTATACTTCCAAGCTTTCTAATCCATTCCAGGTAATCATCTAAGATCAAGGAACCTTTGTTATTTACAGTAGGTTATCTTTCTAATTCAAGGTAATATTCATATTCAAACTTTGATTCAATTTCTACAACTATAACAATCTTATTTCGAGTGAAAATCTTACTTGAACTGTTTTCGTGTCATGATTTTGCTTCAAGAACTTTCAAGCCATCCAAGGATCCTTTGAAGCTAGATCCATTTTTCTCATTTGCAGTAGTTTTATCCAGAAAACTTGAGGTAGTAATGATGTTCATAACATCATTCAATTCATACATATAAAACTATCTTGTTCGAAGGTTTAAACTTGTAATCACTAGAACATAGTTTAGTTAATTCTAAACTTGTTTGCAAACAAAAGTTAATCCTTCTAACTTAACTTTTAAAATCAACTAAACACATGTTCTATATCTATATGATATGCTAACTTAATGATTTAAAACCTGGAAACACGATGAACACCATAAAATCGGATATACGCCGTCGTAGTGAAACCGCTGGCTGTTTTGGTTTGGATAATTAAAAACTATGATAAACTTTGATTTAAAAGTTATTCTTCTGGGAAAATGATTTTTCATATGAACATGAAACTATATCCAAAAATCTTGGTTAAACTCAAAGTGAAAGTATGTTTTTCAAAATGGTCATCAAGATGTCGTTCTTTCGACGGAAATGACTACCTCTTTAGTAATTGACATGTAACTTAAATTTCCGACTATAAACCTATACTTTTTCTGTTTGGATTCTTAAATTATAGTTCAATATGAAACCATAGCAATTTGATTCTGTAATGACCCGGAAATTTCCGACCAAATTTAAACCTTAACCTTTATATGTTTCCGACACGATAAGCAAAATCTGTAATGTTGAGTCTAGAAAGTTTGAAATCTATATTCGAATAATCAGTTACCCTTTGACCATGCCTGACGATTCACGAACAATTATACGTAAACAAATGTATATATACGTATAGAAGATTTCTATTAGTAACTAAGATATTGTAATATATATAAAATGGATAGATATTAAATATTCAATTATGATATTATATAATATAAGTAGTATATAACTAACAACAGATCAGATTTAATCATATAAACAATTATTGTATAATATCGTTATTACTTTCAATACTAACATTAATATTAATATTAGTTTATTAATATTATATATAATTTAAAGATGCAAATTTGTTATATATAATTGATAACAGTATCATAATTAGTATTATTATTATTATTATTATAGATAATGTTATTATCATTATTGTTATTTAATATTATTATAAATTATTATCAAAGTTTCTAGGAATCATTTGGAACATATTTCATGTTGAAGTCGTTACCTAAAACTATCTGAAAATCGATATCAATGTTTGAGTGTTCATCGTGAAAGCTTCCTGTTACAGCTCGATTCTATATATTTTTTTTTCTTTCTTCTGTTTTAAATTAATTCAAATTACAGCCTAAAATATTTCTATTTCGACTTTCTTTTAAAAACTTAAACTGGTAACTCAGGGTAAGGTTGTTGATTGATTTTGATATTGATTGAAGAAAGATGAAGAAGCATTAAACAGAAAACGGGTTATATTAATTGAGCTTGGATTTAAAACAGAAAAACAGCAGCAGAGCAATGGTCTTGTGTGTTAGCGTGTAAGCGAGTGGTCATGGGTTTGAGCCCGGTTCGTGTCATTCTTTTTACTAAAAACCTTGAAAGGTAGTTCTCTAATTTTTATTATTATTATTATTATTATTATTATTATTATTATTATTATTATTATTATTATTATTATTATTATTATTATTATTATTATTATTATTATTATTATTGTTATTAGTAGTATTATACTATTTTTATAGTTGTTATTATTATTAACATAGGTATTATTATTTTAGATATTATAGTTATTATTATTATTACTGTTATTATTATCATTCTTGTTATTAAAAAGTATTAAAAATATTATTTTTAATAGGATTACATTTATTATAAGTATTATCATTATTATTATAACAAATAAACAATTTGGTATACTTATTTCATATACTATACTACATAATTTTTTTTTAAAAAATATTACTATCTACAATTTTATATATATAATTAATTTACATATGGTATAAATATATATTTTAAAATAATCATATATATATAAATATTAATTTTGATACATTAAATAATATCTTAAGTATATATAAAAATTATAATAAATGATATACATATTATAATAAAAATACTGTAATAAGAATAGGATATGTATAAATAATAGATGCCCGTAATATTTGTTTACTATTATTACATGTATTAATATTGCGTGATAAATAATTGATATAGGTTCGTGAATCCGAGGCCAACTTACACTTGTTCAATGATGTTATATGTATTTTTACTACAAAATACAGTATGGTGAGTATATAGTCCCACTTTTAAACTCTAAATATTTTGGGATGAGAATACATGCATTTTATGATTTACGTTATGGACACAAGTGATTAAAATATATATTCTACGTTGAGTTGTACTACTGGCATACTTCCCTGTAACTTGGTAACTACTATTTACATGAGGTATTGTAAATGTGAATCCTGTTGATAGATCTATCGGGCCTGACAACCCCAACCGGACTGGACGACCAGTATTCAATAGTTGCACAGTACTTCGTTTCGGTGACTACACTTGGTACGGTGTAGTGAGATTTCATAATAAAGGGAATATGCGACATTGATTAAATGTTAAGTATGGTTACCAAGTGCTCAACCACTTAGAATATTTTTATTAAAATGTTTATGAATATGAAATCTTGTGGTCTATTAACATATTGAAATGATTGTTCTAATAAACCTATGAACTCACCAACCTTTTGGTTGACACTTTAAAGCATGTTTATTCTCAGGTACGAATTAAGTCTTCCGCTGTGCATTTGCTCAATTTAAGGACATTACTTGGAGTCGATTATCGCAATGGGACTAAATGTTGATGATTTCGTCCAGGTAGATTAGGACGGGTCATCACAGGTGGTATCAGAGCGGCAGTCTTAGCGAACCAGGTCTTGCATTAGTGTGCCTAACAGATAGTCGTTAGGATGCATTAGTGAGTCTGGACTTCGACTGTGTCTGCATGTCAAAAGTTTTGCTTATCAATTCTAGTCGAAAATCATCTGCTTATCATCCTTAGGAAATTACCTGCTTATCATACTTAAGTCTAGACACGTCTTACTGCACTTACTGCATTGATAGTGTATAGACAAAATTCATATCTTAGCATACCTGATAATTCATATCTTAGCGCATCCGTAGACTTGCTTGACATATGCCGTAAATTCCTCTGTAGTTTACGAAATCTTTAGTACTGTATATATAGATATTCTATATAGTTAGAATATCATCCGATATTTGAAAATCATTTCACATTGAAGATCCCTTCCATCCACCAAATTGCCCTCTTTGCGATGAACCTGAAGCACCTACCGGCGAACCTATTCGAAACACCATTTTCTCTCTCATTTCTAGAGTATCACGACACGATTATATACTATCCCATATTACGAATCTTATTCATCCGCTCGCTCCAACCGTCAATCATCCCGGTATAATGGAAGAAGTCAACGAGCTTCGCGATCGGGTAGTGGCTTTGGAGAACATGGTGCGAAGGTTACAAACATCAGCAGCAGCACCAACAGCATAATCGGTACCACCATCATCAACACCGACAGTACCCTTATCACCCCAACCACAATCACGTCGTAAACCTCAACATCACAATCTGTACTTCGGATATCAACATCACACGCCTCAATATCACCATCTATACTTCGAGTATGATCTTCGTTCTACATATCGTTCTACATCGATTATCTTCGCTTTACGTATCGTCCTACCTCATTTATCTTCGTTCGAAATAACGATTATATAATCTCTAATGTTTTAGAGACCATGTAATCAAGTACTAAAGATAAATCAAATGAGTTTAATATCTTATTGACTCATTAAATCCATGATTACATCTGAAGAAAATATATGTGTATGTATATTTTCATAAAGATTGTAATTAAAAATTCTTACGTACAAACTGTTAATGATGAAAATATTTTAACGGGTAGGTAGTACCCGAGGAATATTTAGATTTCACATTAATAAGTTACACTGTACATTCTTCGAATCTGATTCAACGGTCATTTACTATCCTACTTACAACCACCGATATACGTATCCGTTCACCACAGAACAATTATTTCCATTTAAATTACATAATTGGATTTTGACCTATCAGAATCCAACAAGTGGCATAACGAAGAAAACATTGGACAAAATAAAAAGTGTTAGAAACAAACAAATTAACTATGATGAATTTTGTTAAGAATCCACGCTAATTGTTCCAGCTAACTGTTCCTAGCTAACTGATTACATTTTATTTATCGTAATTTAATTATCGCAATTTTATTTATCGTCATTTAAATTCTGTTATTTACTTTACGCATTTAATTTATCGTCATTTAATTTTTGTTATTTATTTTACGCACTTTAAATAACGGGACACGTATACAAGGTTTCGACATATCATATTGACCCATCTATATATCTATCTTGGAACAACCATAGACACTCTATATGCAAATGACGGAGTTAGCTATACAGGGTTGAGCTTGATTCCAAAATATATATATAGTTTGAGTTGTGATCAATAATGAGACCGGTACACGGGTCACGATACGTATTAATTAATTCGAATATTATATATTAAACTATATATGAACTATTGGACTATTGGACTACTAACATTGGACAATTAAAATGAATTAAAATATTGATTATAACATATGAAACTAAACAATTCTTCAAGTTTGCCACTTGATTTCATCTTAAACCTCATTTGTACCTCGAGAGTTACAATCCGCGTTTAAATCTTTTCATGATTCTTGAAAACACCTCAATCTAGAAGTTGAACCAACCGCACTTCATCTATGGAAGAAAAGATTTATGCATATAGTTATGCACCTGAAAAACTCTCGAACCTAACGTTATAGTTTAACACGTACCGCATCAAATTCTTTTTCATTTATTAGCAAAAACAACCTTTTGACTCCTTTTCAAAGTAGCTAATTTTGTTACAGCTCCAACAAGTTAACCTCGACTTCTCAGTAAGACTAGTCTTATTATAATCTCGATATATACACGTTGTCCTTTCGCCGTCATTACCGGAGAACCTTTTATATTCCACGACATCATCAGCAGATGTACCGGCAGCTCGTCATCTCCTTGGCGGAATCTGCAATCAGTATTTTGAAAATCTCGCAGAACTTCTACAGTTATACCTATAACGTCTATCCCTAAGAATTACATACTTCGAATGTGAAGTTTCTGAAAAACATCCTGAACTACAGACTAGTTCTCGAAATGCTGATGAAGCAGCAAAAACTGTAAACGACTTTAACAGTCAAAAGTATGATAATAAAGAATAGTATGGTGGTAAAGCTGAGAAAAAGAAAAGGTTTAGAACTGGAAAATAGATTGAGCAAAGTATGAAAGAGGCTGTGGATAAATCACAAAAACTGAACCTGACTTCAAAGGATCCAAATGATTCAGTACCTGCTGAAACCGTTAGTAAGAACCCTACTCCTTATCTTCACGGACAAATATTCTTCGTTATCATATCTTGGACATTCTAAGATATCATCGTATCTTTCATTATAAATATCCTCGATATTTCTGAAGATATTTTCATAAGCGTTCTTATTTGAGATCATTAATCTCTTCGTAATATCTGCGTCACAACATAAAAGAAACTGTGTTAGTTTCTAAATTCTGAAACCTTCGAGTTTAAAATATGAATATTTTGAAGTAGTGTTGGGAACTGAAGCATGAGCTAGTATAATATAATGACACTTGATCAACGTCATTATATTACAGTAATTCATGTTGAGTTTCTAATGGAATGTGATGATTCACAGTACCATCATCATGTGCCATGTTATACGACTCTTATATTCTACCTAATCTCCAAACATATCGAGAACATATCTTCCTGATAGTTCTATCTTTTCTTCTGAATTCTGGTAATTTGACAAATCAAGATCGTGCCATTACAATTCCCTCCTTAGAACATTAACTATGTTCAATTCAAAATCTATATCTACGAATTTCGGACCATTACTCACTTGACTCGAGGACGGGAAGAGGAAACGAAATAATAATGCTCCAAAAATAGAAATTGGAGTATAAATCGCAGCAAATATGAAAGGGCATTAACTGTAGATGACAATGATTATGGAAGACAAAAGTAGGGACATCAAAGTATAAGGGAAGATATAAAACCCAACAACCACCCAGAAACTACAAACCGTGTATATCAATGCATATAGTAATATAAAGACACGGGAGAACTAGAAACACTATAAACCCAAGAGTATAGTAGAAGTAAATAGATTCTTCCGGTGGTAGAAGAAAAAGAAGGATGATAGATGTGAAGATTAAGAGTATATCAAGAATCAGGATTGGATGGAGCATATTAAGGAATGAATAGAGGGAGAAAGAATAGAAGGTGTGGAGAATAAGAAAAACGAAGGGGTGGATTTATAGTGAAATATCCGACAAAGAAATCAAAACAGATTGCTGCATTAAATCAAAGAACGAGTATATTTTTATTACGTAAGATTTTCTTTAAACTCCGCGATTTCCGGAAATCAATCATAATTACGTCATCGGTTAGAACGAGTATATTTTTATTCATCTCACTCTTTTGCGATAGCTTCATTTATATTCTTCGCGTAATCGGATCGTTTTATCTACATTACTCAAAGATGATAAAACTCCATTATCAACTCATATACGTCATGAAACCATTCCTATTTCTATCCATAACGATCTTTATCAAATTTCGGGGACGAAATTTATTTAACGGGTAGGTACTGTAATGACCTAGAAATTTCCGACCAAATTTAAACCTTAACCTTTATATGTTTCCGACACGATAAGCAAAATCTGTAATGTTGAGTCTAGAAAGTTTGAAATCTATATTCGAATAATCAGTTACCCTTTGACCATGCCTGACGATTCACGAACAATTATGCGTAAACAAATGTATATATACGTATAAAAGATTTCTATTAGTAACTAAGATATTGTAATATATATAAAATGGATAGATATTAAATATTCAATTATGATATTATATAATATAAGTAGTATATAACTAACAACAGATCAGATTCAATCATATAAACAATTATTGTATAATATCGTTATTACTTTCAATACTAACATTAATATAAATATTAGTGTTATTAATATTATATATAATTTAAAGATGCAAATTTGTTATATATAATTGATAACAGTATCATAATTAGTATTATTATTATTATTATTATTATAGATAATGTTATTATCATTATTGTTATTTATTATTATTATAAATTATTATCATTATTATTATTTCTATTATTATTATTATTAAAGATAATATTGGATATTAATGTTTGTATAAATAATATTATTGTTATGTAAAAATAATACAATCTAATATTATTATTATTAACATTGGCACTTTTATGAATCAGTATTATTAATTAGTATTAATTAATATTAATATTATTAATATATTTCTTAATATAAAAAAAATTAATAAATGGTACGAGTTGATATCCATACCCATCAAAACTGAATCCGATTTTTATTTCTTGTCTCTAACTGTGATTCTAGTCGAATACAGCTCACAAATAAAATCCAGGAATCTGTTAGGGTCGTTATCATTTTTTTGTTTTTATTTTTTTTTCTTCCTTATTAATTCTTCTCTCGGGGCTCATTGCCACAAAAATCAACGCTGAGTGATTTATTTTGGTTGTATTAGGATCACTTTCTTCTATATAAACCTCTAGCAATGCAATTCGAACTGAAAGACATGAACTTAAATTGTAATTAAAAAAAAAACACCCACCGTGACCTCTGTTCGTTAAACTTTTTATCAAATCTTCGAACTCAATCAAATTTTCAAAATGTGTAAATGTAGCTTGCACTCAATCTATCTGCAGACTTTCAAATCCTAATTCGCAAAATCAAAGATTAATTTACGAGTCAAAGTTGAAGGTCAAAAAGTCAAACATATGTTCTACAATCAAATTAACGTTTTAAAGGATACCTCTGTTGAAATTGAAGATTCCTAAAGTTTCTAGGAATCATTTGGAACATATTTCATGTAGAAGTCGTTACCTAAAACTGTCTGAAAATCGATATCAATGTTTGAGTGTTCATCGTGAAAGCTTCCTGTTACAGCTCGATTCTATATTTTTTTTTTTCTTTCTTCTGTTTTAAATTAATTCAAATTACAGCCTAAAATATTTCTATTTCGACTTTCTTTTAAAAACTTAAACTGGTAACTCAGGGTAAGGTTGTTGATTGATTTTGATATTGATTGAAGAAAGATGAAGAAGCATTAAACAGAAAACGGGTTATATTAATTGGGCTGGGATTTAAAACAGAAAAACAGCAGCAGAGCAATGGTCTTGTGTGTTAGCGTGTAAACGAGTGGTCATGGGTTTGAGCCCGGTTCGTGTCATTCTTTTTACTAAAAACCTTGAAAGGTAGTTCTCTAATTGTTTTTATTATTATTATTATTATTATTATTATTATTATTATTATTATTATTATTATTATTATTATTATTATTATTATTATTATTATTATTATTATTATTATTATTATTGTTATTATTATTGTTATTAGTAGTATTATACTATTTTTATTGTTGTTATTATTATTAACATAGGTATTATTATTTTAGATATTATAGTTATTATTATTATTACTGTTATTATTTTCATTCTTGTTATTAAAAAGTATTAAAAATATTATTTTTAATAAGATTACATTTATTATAAGTATTATCATTATTATTATAACAAATAAATAATTTGGTATACTTATTTCATATACTATACTACATAATATTTTTTTTTAAATATTACTATCTATAATTTTATATATATAATTAATTTACATATGGTATAAATATATATTTTAAAATAATCATATATATATATAAATATTAATTTTGATACATTAAATAATATCTTAAGTATATATAAAAATTATAATAAATGATATACATATTCTAATAAAAATACTGTAATAAGAATTGAATATGTATAAATAATAGATGCCCGTAATATTTGTTTACTATTATTACATGTATTAATATTACGTGATAAATAATTGATATAGGTTCGTGAATCCGAAGCCAACTTTACACTTGTTCAATGATGTTATATGTATTTTTACTACAAAATACAGTATGGTGAGTATATAGTCCCACTTTTAAACCCTAAATATTTTGGGATGAGAATACATGCATTTTATGATTTACGTTATGGACACAAGTGATTAAAATATATATTCTACGTTGAGTTGTACTACTGGCATACTTCCTTGTAACTTGGTAACTACTATTTACATGAGGTATTGTAAACGCGAAACCTGTTGATAGATCTATCGAGCCTGACAACCCCAACCGGACTGGACGACCAGTATTCAACGGTTGCACAGTACTTCGTTTCGGTGACTACACTTGGTATAGTGTAGTGAGATTTCATAATAAAGGGAATATGCGACGTTGATTAAATGTTAAGTATGGTTACCAAGTTCTCAACCACTTAGAATATTTTTATTAAAATGTTTATGAATACGAAATCTTGTGGTCTATTAACATATTGAAATGATTGTTCTGATAAACCTATGAACTCACCAACCTTTTGGTTGACACTTTAAAGCATGTTTATTCTCAGGTACGAATTAAGTCTTCCGCTGTGCATTTGCTCAATTTAAGGACATTACTTGGAGTCGATTATCGCAATGGGACTAAATATTAATGATTTCGTCCAGGTGGATTAGGACGGGTCATCACAGATTCACTCAAAACGGATTTAAAATGAAGAAGTTATGGGTAAAACAAGATTGGATATTTTTGATCTTTTTAGCTACGGGAAATGTCTAAAAAATCTATACAAATCATATCCTAGCTAAATTATATTGTATTATACATGTATTCTAATAGATTATGTAATCTTGGGATACCATAGACACGTATGCAAATGTTTTGACATATCATATCGACCCATGCATATATATTATTTGGAACAACCATAGACATTCTATATGCAGTAATGTTGGAGTTAGTTATACAGGGTTGAGGTTGATTCCAAAAATATATATACTTTGAGTTGTGATTTAGCCTGGGACGTGTATACACTGGGTCGTGGATTGATTCAAGATAATATATATATATCGATTTATTTCAATACATCTAACTGTGGACAACTAGTTGTAGGTTACTAACGAGGACGGCTGACTTAATACACTCAAATCTTTAAAACATAATAAAAATGGTTGTAATTATATTTTGATCATACTTTGATATATATGTACATATTTGTATAGGTTCGTGAATCGATCCGTGGCCAAGTCTTATTTCCGAGGAAGGAAATATCTGTGAAAGTGAGTTATAGTCCCACTTTTAAAATCTAATATTTTTGGGATGAGAATACATGCAGGTTTTATAAATGATTTACAAAATAGGCACAAGTACGTGAAACTACATTCTATGGTTGAATTATCGAAATCGAATATGCCCCTTTTTATTAAGTCTGGTAATCTAAGAATTAGGGAACAGACACCCTAATTGACGCGAATCCTAAAGATAGATCTATTGGGCCTAACAAACCCCATCCAAAGTACCGAATGCTTTAGTACTTCAAAATTTATATCATATCCGAAGGGTGTCTCGGAATGATGGGAAAATTCTTATATATGCATCTTGTTAATGTCGGTTACCAGGTGTTCACCATATGAATGATTTTATCTCTATGTATGGGATGTGTATTGAAATATGAAATCTTGTGGTCTATTGTTACGATTTGATATATATAGGTTAAACCTATAACTCACCAACATTTTTGTTGACGTTTAAAGCATGTTTATTCTCAGGTGAATACTAAGAGCTTCCACTGTTGCATACTAAAATAAGGACAAGATTTGGAGTCCATATTTGTATGATATTGTGTAAAAACTGCATTCAAGAAACATATGTCGATGTAATATATTTCTATTGTAAACCATTATGTAATGGTCGTGTGTAAACAGTATATTTTAGATTATCATTATTTGATAATCTACGTAATGTTTTTAAAACCTTTATTGATAAAATAAAGGTTATGGTTATTTTAAAAATGAATGCAGTCTTTGAAAAATGTCTCATATAGAGGTCAAAACCTCGCAACGAAATCAATTAATATGGAACGTTTATAATCAATATGAACGGGACATTTCAGTTGGTATCCGAGCGTTGGTCTTAGAGAACCAGAAAATTTGCATTATTGTGTCTTATTGAGTTTGTTAGGATGCATTAGTGAGTCTCAACTTCGACCGTGTTTTCTTTAAAAATGATTGCGTAACATTTTTGTTGGAAACTATATATTATTAACATGTAAATATTATGTGATATATTAATCTCTTAACATGTTTGATATTGTGTGATAGATGTCTACCTCTAGCACAAATCCCATTGACTCACCTAATAATAACGAAGAGTCGAATATATATTGGTAAGATTCACAAGTTCCCAAAGAATCGGAAGAAGAGGAAACGGAATCGGAAGAAGAGGAACCGAAAGAAGAGGAACCAGAAGAAGAGGAACCGGAAGAAGAAGAGGTTCCGGAGGGGGAATAGTAGGAACCACAGAAAACCGGTCAAATAGAAGAAAATCCTCAACCAATGGACCAAAGTTAGTAATGGTCAATGGTGTTTCCGCTAAGGAAGCAAAATATTGGAAAAATTACCAATTTTCTGATGAATCGGATCCTGATGAGGATTCCGATGATGTTATAGAAATTACCCCGACCCAATTTAATGAGGCAAAAGAAAATAATAAGGGAAAAGGCATTAAAATAGAGAAATCTGATTTCGACCCCGATGAACTTTATATGTACCGTCAACACCCGTATTTTCAATATCGTGACGATAACCCGGGAAACTCTAAACCACCAGGTTTTTCTAAATCAATGTGGAAAACGACGACTCGTATTAGAGGAACATCATATATCCCTAGAAGATTAGGAAAAAGAACCAAGTTCGAAGAAGAAAAAACCAGTGATTCAGATTAGAGGGGTGTGAGCATGTTGTGTAATAAATGTATTGTAGTGTGCTTGTACTTTTATGTTCTATGTAAAAATTGCTTGTATTGTTTGTTATTACGAATCTAATCCTTGTCTATTTTACAGTATAAAAACAAAATGGACGTTAAGGGTAGATAACCGAATATTTTAGAAGACCTACCAAAGGATATGGTTGAGGAAATCTTGTCTAGAGTCTGTCAGAATTCATCAGCACATTTAGTTATGGCGAAATTAACTTGTCAAACATTTGAAAGACTTTCCAGAAATGCCTTAGTTTATAAAAGGCTTTCCTTTGATAGGTGAGGTATATCACATTGGGGAGACATTAAGTTACGCCGTGTTTTCTTTAAAGCGTTAAATGCGGGGAACCCAAATGCAATTTTATGCTACGGGTTAAGAACCTATTTTGACTCAACATATCCCAACATAGGATTTCGTGAATTAGAAAGAGCTTCTAACATGTAATATAAAGAAGCATGTTATGTTTACGGGTTAGTGATGTTCGCTTCTTACCAAAGTGAGAAAAAGAACATCGGATTGCAGCTTTTAAATAAAACTTTCCCACAAGTGACGGATTCAGTAGTTGGGGTGAGAAACAAGGTTTTTAGATTATTACGGGGCTGTTGGACATTATGAAACCCTCGTCCTTTAAACGACATTACAACATGCTGCCTAGCCAATGGTCATAACGGTTATTTTCCACAAGACCAAGGATGGAAAGTCGTCTTAGTAAAACCAGAATGCATGACTTATTTCTGGACTTATGAATTACGTGTCTTTATTTCCTTTGCTGAACAACTTGCGTATTAACTAGATTTATCTTCAAAACTGCCCTGTATTATAGTGTACTATATTTCATGTTATATGTAATATAGCGAAGTTGGAAGTTTGAAGAATATTTGTATGTGATATATTATTATAATCAGTTTTTCATATGGAATTGTAGTAGTTGAATTGTATATTAGCTACTAAGTATGAACTTAACGGTTAGGTAGTACTCGAATTTAAACTTATAAAACGCTAATATGATGAAAAAGCTTTTATAAATGAGTTCATATTATGCTACGAGATACTATTGACTACTCTTAATATTCTGTATGATTAACTTGTTTCATTTGACTATTTTGAAGGAAATGACACCGACTACTCGACACACCTTGAATATGAGTGAAGAGGAATTTCATGCCTTTTTTCTTGCTTCAAACATAGCCGCAGTACAGGTCGCGCTACATACCAACAATAACTCTGAATCTAGCAATACAGCTAACGGTGCAAGAAATCGTGTAGGATGCTCCTACAAGGAATTCACTGCCTGCAAACCTTTAGAATTTGATGGGACCGAAGGACCAATCGGATTGAAACGGTGGACCGAGAAAGTTGAATCGGTGTTTGCCATAAGTAAGTGTGCTAAAGGAGACAAAGTGAAGTACGCTATGCATACCTTCACAGGTATTGCGTTAACATGGTGGAATACCTATCTAGAGCAAGTGGGACAAGATGCTGCTTACGCGCTACCGTGGTCAGCATTCAAGCACTTGATGAACGAGAAGTACCGTCCCAGAACCGAGGTCAATAAGCTCAAGTCAGAACTTAGAGGGTTACGAACACAGGGATTTGATATTACTTCGTACGAAAGACGATTCACAGAATTGTGCCTATTGTGTCCGAGAGCATTCGAAGATGAGGAAGAGAAGATCGACGCGTTTGTGAAAGGGTTACCGGAGAGAATCCAAGAAGATATAAGTTCACACGAGCCTGCCTCCATAGAAAAGGCATGTAGAATGGCTCACAAACTAGTGAACCAGATTGAGGGAAGAATTAAAGAACAGGCGGCCGAAGAGGCCAACGTGAAGCTAGTCAAAAGAAAGTGGGAGGAAAACGGTGGTAAGAGTCACCAAAACAACAACAACTATCCCAACAATCGCAACATCAATTGCAACTACAACAAACGGCACAACAACAATAACTACTACTACAATAATCATCCCAACAACAATAACAACTGCAACAGCAACAACAATCAGAAGCAGCTATGCCAAAGGTGTGAAAAGTATCACTCGGGGTTATGCACCAAATTTTGAAACAAGTGTAAAAGAAATGGTCATAGCACGGCGAAGTGTGAGGTCTACGGACCAGGGGTTAACAGAACGAAAGGAACAAATGGTGTCGGAACGAGTAATGGCGGAGCAAGTAGTGTCAGAGCAAGTTATGCCAATGTAGTTTGTTATAAATGTGGAAAACTGGGCCACATTATTAGAAATTGTCTGAACCAGGAGAACACGAATGGACAAGGTCGCGGAAGAGTTTTCAATATTAATGCAGCAGAGGCACAGGAAGACCCGAAACTTGTTACGGGTACGTTTCTTATTGACAATAAATCTGCTTACGTTTTATTTGATTCGGTGTGGATAGAAGCTATATGAGTAGAGATTTTTGTGCTAAATTAAGTTTTCCATTGACGCAGTTGGATAGTAAATTTTTACTCGAATTAGCAAACGGTAAATTAATTTCAGCAGATTATATATGCCGGAATCGAGAAATTAAACTGGGTAGCGAAATATTTAAGATTGATTTGATACCAGTAGAGTTAGGGAGTTTTGATGTAATAGTTGGCATGGACTGGCTGAAGGAGATGAAAGCAGAGATCCTATGTTACAAAAATAATTCGCATTGTACGAGAAGAAGGAGAACCCTTAATGGTGTACGGAGAAAAGGGCAACACGAAGCTACATCTTATTAGTAATTTGAAGGCACAAAAACTAATAAGAAAAGGTTGCTATGCTGTTCTAGCACATGTTGAGAAAGTACAAACTGAAGAAAAGAGCATCAATGTTGTTCACGTCGCAAAAGAATTTCCCGATGTATTTCTGAAAGAATTACCGGGACTAACTCCATATCGATCTGTTGAATTTCAAATAGATCTTATACCAGGAGCTGCACCAATAGCTCGTGCTCCTTACAGACTCGCACCAAGCGAGATGAAAGAACTGCAAAGCCAACTGCAAGAACTATTAGAACGTGGTTTCATTCGACCAAGCACATCACCATGGGGAGCTCCTGTTTTTGTTTGTCAAGAAGAAGGATGGTACATTTAGGTTGTGTATTGACTACAGAGAGTTGAATAAACTTACCATCAAAAACCGTTATCTACTGCCGAGAATTGACGACTTATTTGATCAACTACAAGGCTCGTCGGTTTATTCGAAAATCGGTTTACATTCTGGATATCATCAAATGCGAGTAAAGGAGGATGATATTCCAAAAACTGCTTTTAGGACGCGTTATGGTCATTACGAGTTTATGGTTATGCCGTTTGGATTGACTAATGCACCAGCTGTGTTTATGGACCTTATGAACCGAGTGTATGGGCCATATCTTGACAAGTTTGTCATTGTTTTCATCGATGACATACTTATTTACTCAAAGAATGATCAAGAGCATGAAGAACATTTGAGAAAAGTGCTAGAAGTATTGAGGAAAGAAAAATTGTACGCTAAGTTTTCAAAGTGTGCATTTTGGTTGGAATAAGTTCAATTCCTCGGTTACATAGTGAACAAAGAAGGTATCCAGGTGGACCCGGAAAAGATCGAAACCATTGAAAAGTGGGAAACCCCAAAAACTCCGAAGCATATACGTCAATTTTTAGGATTGGCTGGTTACTACAGAAGATTCATCCAAGATATCTCCAAAATAGCAAAACCCTTGACTGCATTAAAGCATAAAGGGAAGAAATTTGAATAGAAGGATGAACAAGAGAAGGCGTTTCAGTTATTGAAGAAAAAGCTAACTACGACACCTATATTTTCATTGCCTGAAGGGAATGATGATTTTGTGATTTATTGTGACACATCAAAGCAAGGTCTCGGTTGTGTATTAATGCAACGAACGAAGGAGATTGCTTATGCGTCTAGACAATTGAAGATTCACGAGCAAAATTATACGACTCACTGAAATGCCTCGTCCTAATCCATCTGGACGAAGTCTTCAACAATTGGTCCCATTGCGAGGTTCTGACCTCTATATACCATGAACGACTCCATGTAATTTGAGCAAATGCATAGCGGAAGATTTCTTTCACACCTGAGAATAAACATACTTTAAAGTGTTAACCTAAAGGTTGGTGAGTTCATAAGTTTATCATAAAACAATAAAATTCATCATTTTGATAGACCACAAGATTTAAATCCTGCATGGTACAAATGGGCCCGAATCCTATAACCACCTGTAATGTACATGCAATATCTTTTAAATACAGTACACCTTTCTCGTGTACAAAATCATCTTTCTTAAATCTTAGTAACCGTACACATATCTCGTGCACAAAAATAACATACACATAACCTGTGTATAAAATTGTTCTCTCGATACATAACATTCATATCAATTGGTGGCAATTATCATGTCCATATAATTCAATGGTGGCAATTATCATATCTACATAATTCAATGGTGGCAATTATCATGTCCACATAATTCAACGGTGGCAATTATCATGTCCACATAATTCAACGGTGGCAATTATCATGTCCACATAATTCAACAATAATCCGCAGAACTCCTGTCTGTATAATATTTCATTCGAGGAACGTTTTGCTTGTGTCTATCTCGTAAAACATTTATAAAAGTATTTCATGTATTCGCAGTTCAAAATATATTTCAAAAGCATTTAATAAAGCAGTTGTAAAAAACAGCGCATGTATTCTCAGTCTCAAAAATGTAAAGTGTAAAATGGAGCACATGAAACTCACACTACTGTATTTTGTAGTAAAATACACATGACGACATTGAACAATGCAGGGTTAGCCTCGGACTCACGAACCTATATCAATTATATATATTAACACGTATATTTGTAATTGGACATATAATTATTAGTGATATAATTTATATGTGTCATATATACATTATTTCATTATATATTATTACATTATAACTTATCATAATGTATTTAATTTAATATTTATATTTATATATGTGTTATTATTACTTATAATATTTTAAGATATATTTATACACTAGATGTAATTTAATTATTATTATAGTTAGCAAAAATATAGTATGTAATATGTAATATCCCTTTATATATAAAAACTCTTTTGTTTGTAAAATCAATAATTATAATAGTACTAAATAAAAATAAAAATAATAATAATAATAATAATAATAATAATAATAATAATAATAATAATAATAATAATAATAATAATAATAATAATAAAAATGATATATTTATGAAAAGATATGATAATAATCATAATAATGATAATAAAAATAATAATGTTAAAAGTAATGATAAAAGTAAATGTAATACTAATACTATCAATAATGATACTTTTAAATTTTAATAATAAGATAATTTTAATAATAATGATAATAAAAATAATAATAATAATAATAATTATAATGATAATGAAAATGATAATTTTCATAAAAAATACTTTTGTTAATAATAATAATTTCAAAATTAGTAATTTTTAAGGATAATACTAATAATAGTAATAATAATAATAATAATAATAATAATAATAATAATAATAATAATAATAATAATAATAATAATAATGAATAGTATAATTATAAAAATGATAGTAATAATAATGATTAACTTAACAAAAATAATAATAATAATAACATTGATTTTAAAATTATAAACTACCTTAGAAACCCTTTTAAAAAAAAATAAAATTGTACCAAGTAAGGATTGAACCCGAGACCTCTAGGTTAACACCCATGCCCTTAACCATCCGACTATATCTGTTTTCTAATATATTATGAGACTTAATTATATTTATAATAAATATCATAACAATAATAAATATATAGATAATTTATATATAAAAAAATATCTTCTTTATACCTAATTAAAAAGGGGAAAGGGATCGGTTAAAAACAGATCGAGGATAGCAGAAGAAGAAAAACACAGAGGAGAGTATCATCCTCTAATAATCAATCATCAATCATCATCATCACCATATCTTCACTTTCGTTTCAGTATCGTTACCAATCAATTCATCTTTGTCCCACCTCTTCAGATCATCATCAGAATTCGATTTTCTGTTTCAATCGATATATACAATCAATGATTTATGTACATAATTCAATTCTCAATTCTCTTATAATTAATTCATTTACTAGGGTCCCTACTAATCCGATTGAATCTGTTTAAATTGAATTTATATACATAGTTATGATTTTGTTGGATTTTGTTATAACTTAGTTCTTGTTAATAATATTTGGTATATACGTTGGTGATTAAGGATGTCTTGATGTTTTGTTCCAATTTAAAATAGAAAACGTACCGCAATATTTGGAATGTTTTCATTTATGTTGCAGGTTAAACATAATTATAAATGATGGTGGCATATGTGGTTGATGATGATTAAACAAAAACAGAAATTTAAGCGTTGCAGTAGCTGGAATAAGGGTATAGCAGATGCAAAAGAAAATGGGTTTTGATTTGTTGAAGTGGTGATGGTTTGGGCTGGGTTTTGGAGTAAATAAAAAAAAAAAGACAAGTTTCGAGCAATTGTAGTGTTCGTTGGTAGTTTGATTAATGAATGTAAACGGAAGCATTGCAGCTGCAGGAGTGGCTTTTGGTGATTGAAAGTCGAGTAGCAACAATTCAAGATAGGTAGTTCAATGGTAGCGTAATGGGCTGGTTAAAACAGAAAAGAACTTGAGTAAACCTGGGTTGTTTCGCGTTTAGTAGTAGAAGAGATTGAAGAGCTGATGTTGGCTTTCGATGGTGAGGTTGCAAGATGGTGGTTCGAGAATGGTGCTGCAAGAATGAATTTGGTCCGTTTCCTTTCTTTCTGCTTTATTTCACAACTAGTTGTAGGGAAATTATAATTGCAGGTGAATGATTAAGTGGTGACAAAAATTGGTTTCGGTTGTTTTGTAGCTATAAAGGTGGTCAACAAAGAAAGATATGGGGAAGAAAATGCAATCGTGAATGGTCGTGTGTGTTGTCATGTATTTATCTTTGTATAGACTATCTATTGTATATGCAAAAGTATATAAAAATTATTAGATAGTGATTTGCTTGTTTGGACAGGATACAAAACAAAGTAAGTGGGTTTAGGTGGTTCGATTTTTATATTGGATAATTGATATTGATAGTGAAAAGGGATTGGAATGTCAAAAATTATTTACCTAGTTGCTCAATCATATAGTGAAGGTGGGTCTTGGTTTACAAATACAGACACAAAAGAAATAAAAGAAGAAAAGGATAGATGTGGACTTCTCACAAATTCTTGGTTGTTATCTATGGATTTAGTCTTGATTTGTACGAATTGGATCCTAACGTATCAATTACTACAGCCTCTTAACAAATTGAAACAGAGTAAAGATTTATATATATATATATATATATATATATATATATATATATATATATAATATATATATATATATATATATATATATATATATATATATATATATATATATATATATATATATATATATATTTAATGTGTTTATATATTCATATATATATACATATCTGTATTCTATATTTTATAATTATATAAATATAATATACACAATTTTGTATTTTATATCTATCTATCTGTTTATCAGTATATTTATATATATATTTCGGTTTGCATTTTATCTATTAAGTAACATATTATTATTACTAATACAAACATTACTATTAATCATTAATATTAATTTTTAATAGCAAAACTAATAATACTACTAATTATAACATTATTAATGTTATTAATAAAATTGATAATGATGATAATATAACAACTCTTCATAAAAAAATTCCATATTTATATGTTATATATACTAATATTATTAATACTGATATTATTATTAATATTTATGTACATGATATAGTAATTATATTTTAATATATAAGTAAGTTTAATGTGTTAATATTATATCTTATTATCTATATAATATTTAATAGTCATATATCATATGATGTCATTTACCAAACATTTAATATTTATATATAATATATACACATATCCATTTACAATTAATTGTTCGTGAATCGTCGAGAGCAGTCAAATGTCAAATGAATTCATGTAAACAGTTTCAAAATTTTGTAACTCAATATCACAGACTTTGCTTATCTTGTCGAAATCATATAAGATTAATTTTAAATTTGGTCGGAAATTCCCGGGTCGTCACAGTACCTACCCGTTAAAGAAATTTCGTCCCAAAATTTGAGTGAGGTCGTCATGGTTAACGATAATAATGTTTTCATGACGGATACAAGTTGATATATAGAGTTTTATCATCATAGAGTAATATAGATAAAACAATTCGATTATTAGAAGAGCATGAACGAAGCGATCACAAAATAGTGAAATGAGAAAGATAAGTTTCATCACACTTTTGACTAGTCATGATTGAATTTAGAAAATAAGGTTCGTCTTAACTTTTGATGTCGTCTTGGTTGAATTTCGGAATTCAAGGGATTTAAAGAAAATTTTCGAAATCTAAAAGATTTGATTCTTCGACGAATAAGGGAATTAAGATCTTTATAATTAGATACGGTGATCTGCCTCAATTTCTCTGTCTGATATTTCCATTATAAATTTACCTTTTCCGTTCCATTAGTTTCCACCACTTCTATACCTTCTTTTTCAGTTCATATATCCAAAAGATTATAATATTGCTTAATCGGGGTCTAATCCTTGTTCTTATTCTGACTATCGCAATGATCGTTCTTCTTTTCTAACTCCCACCAGGAGAATCTGTTTATATTTACTATGCTCTAGGGATTATTGTATTTATAATCCTCCCGTGTCTTTATATTGCTATACACACTGATATCCACAGTTTGTAATTTCGGTGTTGTTGTTGGGCTTTATATATTCCCTTATATATCGGAGCTTCATGTTCTTGTTTTCTCTTCCCGACTTTAAATCAAGCGAATAATGGTCCAGAATTCGTATGTATGGAATTTCGAATGAACTTAATGTTCTAAACAAGAAAGAACGTAATAGCACGATTTGATTTGTCAAATTACCAGAATTACTGAGAATAGAACTATCAAGAATATATTTTCTTGATATGTTCAGAAATTAAGTAGAATGAAAGAGTTATGTAATATGGCACATGATGATGTTATAGTCTGTGAATCATAACGTTCCATTAGAAACTCAGCATGACCTTACTGTAATATAATCACATTGATCAAGTGTCATTATCTTATACTAACTCATGCATCAGTTCCCAACATTACTTCAATAACATTCATATTTTAAGCTCAAAAGTTTATAGAATATAGAAACTAACAGTTTCTATATGATGTAACACTGATATCATGAAGAGATTAATGATTTCAGATAAGAATACTTATGAAAATATCTTCAGAAATATGGAGGATATTTATAATGAAAGATACGATGATATCTTAGAATTTCTAATATCTAAGGATGGTGAAGAAAATTTGTCCGCAAGAGTTTGGAGTTAGAAGCAAGGTATTCGCTAAAGATTTCATCAGAAACAGAATCATCAGGATTCTTAATGTACAAGTTTAGTCCTTGTGATTTGTTCAGAGACTCCTTCGTAGTTTGCTCAATTAGTTTTTCAGTTTCAAACTTTTTCCGAGCTTTGCCAACATACATTTCTTAATCATCAACTTTTGGCTGTTGAGGTCGTTTACAGTTTTTGTTGCTTCATTCAACTTTTCAAAATTCAGAGTATTAATTCGCAGACTGGGCGCTTTTCAGAATTTCAGAATGGAGGATCATAGTTCTAAGAGATAAATGTTATATGGATACATATAACTGTTGATGTGGAAACGTTGCGAAGCTTACAATACAGATTTGCTGATTCCCGATAATTGGTATGGCAATTCTTGTTACAAGATGCCGATGAATTCATGATAAGACTTCAACAGATAAATTTAGTGATTTGACGGAGAAATTTAAGCCAAGGAGCAACGAGGTTGCTGGTACGTTTAATGCTAATGTGGTGGATTATAAACGGTTCTCCGGTAACGTTGACGAAAGGCAAACTTATATATCAAGGTTATAATAGAGTTTATTCGAAAGAAAAGTCGATGTTGGTTTGCTGGAGCTGTGACAAAATTGACTAATTTGGAAAGAGATTGCAAAGTTATTTTTGGTAATAATAACGCTAAAGGAATTAGAACAGCTACGCGTTAAACGTTTAATCAGTTTCCGAGAATTTTTCAGGTGCATAACTATATGCATGAATCTTTCCTTCCGTAGATGAAGTGCGGTTGGTCCATCCTCTCGATTGAGGTGTTTTTAAGAATCATGAAAAGTTTGAACGCAGATTGTAATCGTCAAGATACAAATGAGGTTTAAGATGAAATCAAGTTGCAAACTTGAAGAATTTTTTAGTTTCATATGTTATAATCAATATTTTAATTCATTTTAATTGTCCAATGTTGATAGTCCACAATTAGCAGTCCACAGTTACCAACTCAATAATTTATATATAGTTTATAATATTCGAATTAATTAATACGTATCGTGACCCGCGTACATGTCTCAGACTCGATCACAACTCAAAGTATATATATTATTATAGAATCAACCTCAACCCTGTATAGAGAACTCGATCATTACTACATATAGAGTGTCTATGGTGATTCTAAATAATATATATAGATGTGTCGATATGATATGTCAAAACCTTGTATACGTGTCCCGATATTTAAAGTGCGTAAAAATAAATAACAGAAATTAAATGACGATAAATAAAATTGCGTGAATGTAAATTGCGATAATTAAATTGAAATAAATAAAATGTAATACGGAATTAACAGTTAGCTAGGATTTCGTTAGCGTGGTTTTTTAACAAATTTTCTCATAGTTAATTTGTTTGTTTCTAACAAATTTTTATTTTTGTCCAATGTTTTCTTCATTATGCCACTTGTTGGATTCTGATAGGTCAAAATCCAAATATGAAATTAAATGAAATTTTTTATTCTGCAGTGAATAGATTTGTATATCTATGGATGTAAGTAGGATAGTAGATGAATGTTGAATCAGATTTGAAGAATGTACAATGCGACTTATTAATGTGAAATCTAAATATTCCTCGGGTATTACCTACCCGTTAAAATATTTTCACCATTAACAGTTTGTACGAATGAATTTTTAATTACAATCTTTATGAAAATATACTTACATATATATTTTCTTCAGATGTAATCATAGATTTAATGAGTTAATATAATATTAATCTCATTTGATTTATCCTTATAACTAGAATACATAATCTCTAAAACATTAGAGATTACATAATCGCCATGAAGAACGAAGATAATTGATGTAGAACGATACGTAGAATGATGATTGTACTCGAGGTACTGAATGGGATGTTGAGGCATGGATTGTTGATGGTACTGGTTATGTTACTGATGGTACTGTTGGTGCCGGTGATGTTGTTGAAGCTGGTACATTTTGCACCATATTTTCCAAGGCTACAACTCGGGTGCAAAGCTCGTTGACTTATTACTCCGGGATGATTGTCGATAGGAACGAGCGAATGAATAAGGTTTAGAATTTTAGACAGAATATAATCTTGGCGAGATATCCAGGAAATGATAGAGAAAATAATATTACGAACAGGTTCGCCGGTAAGTGCTTCAGGTTCATTGTCAAGAGGTAAATTCGGTTGGTGGAAGGGATCGCTTTCTTTGCGTCTTCATTGATTAAGTCGACTAAAAACCCATCAGATGATTTGGGGATGACTGATTGGTTGATTCATTCTGGTGACGCTGATAGGTGAAACTCCATATCGGAATAGCTGTCGGAATAACTATCGAAATAGCTATCGAAATCTGAGGGACTTGAACTGGTTGAGGGATTCATCTCGTACGATCAGATGAAGGATTTTCGATAAGAAATAGATTATATGATGTAGATTAGTACCCTACAATACATAATTTACATATGAATATATAATACTAAAATCCCATAAGTTACGGAGGAATCTGCGGAATATGTTAGGCAAAGTTTACAATAACAGATATGCTAAGATATGAATTAGCAGATACGCTAAGATATGAATTTTGTCTATACACTACTCATGCAATCCAGACAGTAAGATATGTCTAGATTAAGAATGATAAACAAGTGATTCCCTAAGAATGATAAGCAGAAATTTTTTGACACGAAATGATAAGCAAAACTTTTGACATGCAGACACGGTCGAAGTCCAGACTCACTAAAGCATCCTAACGACTTATCAGTTAGACACGCTAATGCAGACCTGGTTCGCTAAGACCATCGCTCTGATACCAAATGAAAATTTTTTGGACATATAATTATTAGTGATATAATTTATATGTGTCATATATACATATTTCATTATATATTATTACATTATAACTTATCATAATGTATTTAATTTAATATTTATTTTTATATATGTGTTATTATTACTTATAATATTTTAAGATATTTTTATACACTAGATGTAATTTAGTTATTATTATAGTTAGCAAAAATATAGTATGTAATATGTAATATCCCTTTATATATAAAAACTCTTTTGTTTGTAAAATCAATAATTATAATAGTACTAAATAAAAATAATAATAATAATAATAATAATAATAATAATAATAATAATAATAATAATAATAATAATAATTTTATGAAAAGATATGATAATAATAATAATAATAATAATAATAATTTTATGAAAAGATATGATAATAATCATAATAATGATAATAAAAATAATAATGTTAAAAGTAATAATAACAGTAAATGTAATACTAATACTATCAATAATGATACTTTTAAATTTTAATAATAAGATAATTTTAATAATAATGATAATAAAAAAAATAATAATAATAATACTTATAATGATAATGAAAATGATAATTTTCATAAAAAAATACTTTTGTTAATAATAATAATTTCAAAATTAGTAATTTTTAAGGATAATACTAATAATAATAGTAATAATAATAATAATAATGAATAGTATAATTATAAAAATGATAGTAATAATAATGATTAACTTAACAAAAATAATAATAATAATAACATTGATTTTAAAATTATAAACTACCTTAGAAACCCTTTTAAAAAAAATTAAAATTGTACCAAGTAAGGATTGAACCCGAGACCTCTAGGTTAACACCCATGACCTTAACCATCCGGCTATATCTATTTTATAATATATTATGAGACTTAATTATATTTATAATAAATATCATAACAATAATAAATATATAGATAATTTATATATAAAAAAATATCTTCTTTATACCTATTTAAAAAGGGGAAAGGGATCGGCTAAAAACAGATCGAGGATAGCAGAACAAGAAAAACACAGAGGAGAGTATCATCCTCGAATAATCGATCATCAATCATCATCGTAACCATATCTTCACTTCCGTTTCAGTATCGTTACCAATCAATTCATCTTCGTCCCACCTCATCAGATTATCATCAGAATTCGATTTTCTGTTTCAATCGATATATACAATCAATGATTTATATACGTAATTCAATTCACAATTCTCTTATAATTAATTCATTTACTAGGGTCCTTACTAATCCGATTGAATCTGTTTAAATTGAATTTATATACATAGTTATGATTTTGTTGGATTTTGTTATAACTTAGTTCTTGTTAATAATATTTGGTATATACGTTGGTGATTAATGATGTCTTGATGTTTTGTTCCAATTTAAAATAGAAAACGTACCGCAATATTTGGAATGTTTTCATTTATGTTGCAGGTTAAACAGAATTATAAATGATGGTGGCAGATGTGGTTGATGATGATTAAACAGAAACAGAAATTTAAGCGTTGCAGTAGCTGGAATGAGGGTATAGCAGATGCAAAATAAAATGGGTTTTGATTTATTGAAGTGGTGATGGTTTGGGCTGGGTTTTGGAGTAAATAAAAAAAAGACAAGTTTTGAGCAATTGTAGTGTTCGTTGGTTGTTTGATTAATGAATGTAAACGGAAGCATTGCAGCTGCAGGGGTGGCTTTTGGTGATTGAAAGTCAAGTAGCAACAATTCAAGATAGGTAGTTCAATGGTAGCGTAATGGGCTGATTAAAACAGAAAAGAACTTGAGTAAACCTGGGTTGTTTCGCGTTTAGTAGCAGAAGAGATTGAAGAGCTGATGTTGGCTTTCGATGGTGAGGTTGCAAGATGGTGGTTCGAGAATGGTGCTGCAAGAATGAATTTGGTCCGTTTCTTTTCTTTCTGCTTTATTTCACAACTAGTTGTAGGGAAATTATAATTGCAGGTGAATGATTAAGTGGTGACAAAAATTGGTTTCGGTTGTTTTGTAGCTATAAAGGTGGTCGGCAAAGAAAGATATGGGGAAGAAAATGCAATCGCGAATGGTCGCGTGTGTTGTCATGTATTTATCTTTGTATAGACTGTCTATTGTATATGCAAAAGTATATATAAATTATTAGATAGTGATTTGCTTGTTTGGACAGGATACGAAACAAAGTAAGTGGGTTTAGGTGGTTCAATTTTTATATTGGATAATTGATATTGATAGTGAAAAGGGATTGGAATGTTAAAAATTATTTACTTAGTTGCTCAATCATATAGTGAAGGTGGGTCTTGGTTTACAAATACAGACAACAAAAGAAATAAAAGAAGAAAAGGATAGATGTGGACTTCTCACAAATTCTTGGATGTTATCTATGGATTTAGTCTTGATTTGTAAGAATTGGATCCTAACGTATCAATTACTACAGCCTCTTAACAAATTGAAACAGAGTAAAGATTATATATATATATATATATATATATATATATATATATATATATATATATATATATATATATATATATATATATATATATATATATACATATCTGTATTCTATATTTTATAATTATATAAATATAATACACACAATTTCGTGTTTTATATCTATCTATCTGTTTATCAGTATATTTATATATATATTTAGGTTTGCATTTTATCTATTAAGTAACATATTATTATTACTAATACAAACATTACTATTAATCATTAATATTAATTTTTAATAGCAAAACTAATAATACTACTAATTATAACATTATTAATGTTATTAATAAAATTGATAATGATGATAATATAACAACTCTTCATAAAAAAAAATTTCATATTTATATGTTATATATACTAATATTATTAATACTGATATTATTATTAATATTTATGTACGTGATATACTAATTATATTTTAATATATAAGTAAGTTTAATGTGTTAATATTATATCTTATTATCTATATAATATTTAATAGTCATATATCATATGATGTCATTTACCAAACATTTAATATTTATATATCATATATACACATATCCATTTACAATTAATTTTTCGTGAATCGTCGAAAGCAGTCAAAGGTCAAATGAATTCATGTAAACAGTTTCTAAATTTTGTAACTCATTATCAAATACTTTGCTTATCTTGTCGAAATCATATAAGATTAAGCTTAAATTTGGTCAGAAATTCCCGGGTCGTCACACTCACGATTTGGAATTGGGTGCTGTTGTTTTTGCATTAAAGACTTGGAGGCATTATTTATATGTAGTCAAAAGTATTATATATACCGACCACAAAAGTCTCTAACATATATTAAATCAGAAGCAACTGAATATGAGACAACGCAGGTGGATTGAACTATTGAATGATTATGATTTTGAGATTCGATATCACCCTGGAAAGGCGAATGTGGTAGCTGACGCTTTGAGTAGAAAGGACAGAGAACCTATACGGGTAAAAGCTATGAATATAATTATTCGTACTAACCTTACTACTCAAATAAAGGAGGCGCAACAGGGGGTTGTAAAAGAAGAAAAGTTGAAGAATGAGATACCCAAAGGATCAGAGAAACATCTTAATATTCGAGAAGATGGAACCCGATATAGGGCTGATAGAATTTGGGTACCAAGGTTTGGAGATATGAGAGAAATGGTACTTAAGGAAGCACATAAAACCAGATATTCAATACATCCCGGAGCGGGGAAGATGTATAAAGATCTCAAGAAACACTTTTTGTGGCCGGGTATGAAAGTCGATATTGCTAAATATGTAGGAGAATGTTTGACGTGTTCTAAGGTCAAAGCTGAACATTAGAAACCATCAGGTCTACTACAACAACCTGAAATCCCGGAATGGAAATGGAAAAACATTACCATGGATTTCATTACTAAATTACCAAGGACTGCAAGTGGTTATGATACTATTTGGGTAATAGTTGATCGTCTCACCAAGTCAGCACACTTCCTGCCAATGAGAGAAGACGACAAAATGGAGAAGTTGGCGCGATTGTATTTGAAGGAGGTTGTCTCCAGACATGGAATACCCGTCTATATTATCTCTGATAGGGATGGTAGATTTGTTTCAAGGTTCTGGCAGATGTTGCAACAAGCATTGGGGACTCGTCTAGACATGAGTACTGCCTATCATCCACAAACTGATGGGCAGAACGAAAGGACGATACAAATTCTTGAAGACATGCTACGAGCATGTGTTATTGATTTCGGAAACAGTTGGGATCGACACCTACCGTTAGCAGAATTTTCCTACAACAATAGTTATCATTCTAGTATTGAGATGGCGCCGTTTAAGGCACTTTATGGTAGAAAGTGCAGGTCTCCTATTTGTTGGAATGAAGTGGGGGATAGACAGATTACGGGTCCGGAGATAATACAAGAAACTACCGAGAAAATTATCCAAATTCAACAACGATTGAAAACCGCCCAGAGTCGACAAAAGAGCTACGCGGACAGTAAAAGAAAAGATATAGAGTTTGAAATTGGAGAAATGGTCATGCTTAAGGTTTCACCTTGGAAAGGCGTTGTTCGATTTGGTAAACGGGGGAAACTAAATCCAAGGTACATTGGACCATTCAAGATTATAGATCGTGTCGGACCAGTAGCTTACCAACTGGAGCTGCCTCAACAACTCGCAGCTGTACATAACACTTTCTACGTCTCGAATTTGAAGAATTGATTTGCTAAAGAAGATCTCACTACTCCGTTGGACGAAATTGAAATCAATGAAAAACTTCAATTCATTGAAGAACCCTTCAAAATAATGGATCGTGAGGTTAAGAGACTTAAGCAAAATAAGATACCGATTGTTAAGGTTCGATGGAATGCTCATAGAGGACCCAAGTTCACCTGGGAGCATGAAGATCAGATGAAGAAGAAATACCCGCATCAATTTCCAGAAGATTCGTCAACACCTTCAACAGCTTAAAATTTCGGGACGGAATTTATTTAACGGGTAGGTACTGTAGTGACCCGAACTTTTCCATGTTTATATATATTAATTGAGATTGATATTTACATGACTAAATATTTCCAACGTGTTAAGCAATCAAACTTGTTAAGACTCGATTAAATGAAATAAGTTTCATATAGACAATTGATCACCCAAGTTGACCGTCGATTCACGAACGTTATAAAATTGTAAAAACTACATGTTGTGGTATATATAGACATATATATATATATGGTTTACATGAGATTATGATGAGTAAGTATCTCACTAAGTATATTAACAATGTGCGATATACATAAGAAATGAGATTACTAAGTTAAGAAACTCGAAATGATATATATAACGATTATCGTTATGATAACGTCTACTAAATATATATGTATCATATTAAGATATTGATACACTATATTTAACATGATAAAATTATATTTAAATATATCACTAAGTGTGTTAACAATGAACTACATATGTAAAAACAAGACTACTAACTCAAGAATTACGAAACGAGACTTATATCTAACGATTATCGTTGTAACGATATTTTAATGTATATATCATATTATGAGATATTCATACATCATAATATCATGATAATATAATAATTTAACATCTCATTTGATATAATAAACATTGGGTTAACAACATTAATTGAGATCGTTAACTTAAAGGTTTCAAAACAACACTTACATGTAACAACTAACGAAGACTTAACGACTCCATTAGAATGTATATACATGTTGTGTTTTGATATTTATTCTTACACTTTTGAAAGACTTCAATACACATATCAAAGTACTTCTACTTAACAAAAATGCTTACAAATACATCCTCGTTCAGTTTCATCAACAATTCTACTCGTATTCACCCGTATTCGTACTCGTACAATACACAGCTTTTAGATGTATGTACTATTGGTATATATACTCCAATGATCAGCTCTTAGAAGCCCATGTGAGTCACCTAACACATGTGGGAACTATCATTTGGAAACTAGCATGAAATATCTCATAAAATTACAAAAATATTAGTAATCATTCATGACTTATTTACATGAAAACAAAATTACATATCCTTTATATCTAATCCATATACCAATGACCAAAAACACCTAAAAACACTTTCATTCTTCAATTTTATTCATCTAATTGATGTCTCTCAAGTTCCATCTTCAAGTTCTAAGTGTTCTTCATAAATTCCATAAGTATAGTTTCATAAAAATCAAGAATACTTCTAAGTTTGCAAGTCTACTTCCAAGCTTTCTAATCCATTCCAAGTAATCATCTAAGATCAAGGAACCTTTGTTATTTATAGTATGTTATCTTTCTAATTCAAGGTAATATTCATATTCGAACTTTGATTCAATTTCTACCACTATAACAATCTTATTTCGAGTGAAAATCTTTCTTGAACTGTTTTCGTGTCATGATTCTGCTTCAAGAACTTTCAAGCCATCCAAGGATCCTTTGAAGCTAGATCCATTTTTTTCATTTCCAGTAGTTTTATCCAGAAAACTTGAGATAGTAATGATGTTCATAACATCATTCGATTCATACATATAAAGCTATCTTATTCGAAGGTTTAAACTTGTAATCACTAGAACATAGTTTAGTTAATTCTAAACTTGTTCACAAACAAAAGTTAATCCATCTAACTTGACTTTTAAAATCAACTAAACACGTGTTATATATCTATATGATATGCTAACTTAATGATTTAAAACCTGGAAACACGATGAACAACATAAAATCGGATATACGCCGTCGTAGTGAAATCGGGGGCTGTTTTGGTTTGGATAATTAAAAACTATGATAAACTTTAATTTAAAAGTTGTTCTTCTGGGAAAATGATTTTTCATAGGAACATGAAACTATATCCAAAAATCTTGGTTAAACTCAAAGTGAAAGTATGTTTTTCAAAATGGTCATCAAGATGTCGTTCTTTCGACAGAAATGACTACCTCTTTAGTAATTGACATGTAACCTAAATTTTCGACTATAAACCTATACTTTTTCTGTTTGGATTCTTAAATTAGAGTTCAATATGAAACCATAACAATTTGATTCACTCAAAACGGATTTAAAATGAAGAAGTTATCGGTAAAACAAGATTGGATATTTTTGATCTTTTTAGCTACGGGAAATGTCTAACAAATCTATACAAATCATATCCTAGCTAACTTATATTATATTATACATGTATTCTAATATATTATGTAATCTGGGGATAACATAGACACGTATGCAAATGTTTTGACATACCATATCGACCCATGTATATATATTATTTGGAACAACTATAGACACTCTATATGCAGTAATGTTGGAGTTAGCTATACAGGGTTGAGGTTGATTCCAAAAATATATATACTTTGAGTTGTGATTTAGCCTGAGACGTGTATACACTGGTTCGTGGATTGATTCAAGATAATATATATCGATTTATTTCTGTACATCTAACTGTGGACAACTAGTTGTAGGTTACTAACGAGGACATCTGACTTAATACACTCAAATCTTTAAAACATAATAAAAATGGTTGTAATTATAACTTGATCATACTTTGATATATATGTACATATTTGTATAGGTTCGTGAATCGATTCGTGGCCAAGACTTATTTTCGAGGAAGGAAATATCTGTGAAAGTGAGTTATAGTCCCACTTTTAAAATCTAATATTTTTAGGATGAGAATACATGCATGTTTTATAAATGATTTACAAAATAGACACAAGTACGTGAAACTACATTCTATGGTTGAATTTTCGAAATCAAATATGCCCCTTTTTATTAAGTCTGGTAATGTAAGAATTAGGGAACAGACACCCTAATTGACGCGAATCCTAAAGATAGATCTATTGGGCCTAACAAACCCCATCCAAAGTACCAGATGCTTTAGTACTTCGAAATTTATATCATATCCGAAGGGTGTCCCGGAATGATGGGGATATTCTTATATATGCATCTTGTTAATGTCGGTTACCAGGTGTTCACCATATGAATGATTTTTATCTCTATGTATGGGATATGTATTGAAATATGAAATCTTGTGGTCAATTGTTACGATTTGATATATATAGGTTAAACCTATAATTCACCAATATTTTTGTTGACGTTTAAAGCATGTTTATTCTCAGGTGAATACTAAGAGCTTCCGCTGTTGCATACTAAAATAAGGACAAGATTTGGAGTCCATGTTTGTATGATATTGTGTAAAAACTGCATTCAAGAAACATATGTCGATGTAATATATTTCTATTGTAAACCATTATGTAATGGTCGTGTGTAAACAGTATATTTTAGATTATAATTATTTGATAATCTACGTATTGTTTTTAAAACCTTTATTGATAAAATAAAGGTTATGGTTGTTTTAAAAATGAATGCAGACTTTGAAAAACGTCTCATATAGAGGTCAAAACCTCGCAACGAAATCAATTAATATTGAACGTTTATAATCAATATGAACGGGACATTTCACAGTAGCTTACCAACTGGAGCTACCTCAACAACTCGCGGCTGTACATAACACTTTCCACATCTCGAATTTAAAGAAATGTTTTGCTAAAGAAGATCTCACTATTCCGTTGGACGAAATCCAAATCAATGAAAAACTTCAATTCATTGAAGAACCCGTCGAAATAATGGATCGTGAGGTTAAGAGACTTAAGCAAAACAAGATACCGATTGTTAAGGTTTGATGGAATGCTCGTAGAGGACCCGAGTTCACCTGGAAGCTTGAAGGTCAGATGAAGAAGAAATACCCGCATCTATTTCCAGAAGATTCGTCAACACCTTCAACAGCTTAAAATTTCAGGACGAAATTTATTTAACGGGTAGGTACTGTAGTGACCCGAACTTTTCCATGTTTATATATATTAATTGAGATTGATATTTATATGACTAAATGTTTCCAACATGTTAAGCAATCAAACTTGTTAAGACTTGATTAAATGAAATAAGTTTCATATAGACAATTGATCACCCAAGTTGACCGACGATTCACGAACGTTACAAAATTATAAAAACTACATGTTGTGGTATATATAGAATATATATATGGTTGACATGAGATTATGATGAGTAATTATCTCACTAAGTATATTAACAATGTGTGATATACATAAGAAATGAGATTACTAAGTTAAGAAACTCGAAATGATATATATAACGATTATCGTTATGATAACGTCTACTAAATATATATGTATCATATTAAGATATTGATACACTATATTTAACATGATAAAATGATATTTAAATATATCATTAAGTGTGTTAACAATGAACTACATATGTAAAAACAAGACTACTAACTCAAGAATTACGAAACGAGACTTATATGTAACGATTATCGTTGTAATGATATTTTAATGTATATATCATATTAAGAGATATTCATACATAATAATATCATGATAATATAATAATTTAACATCTCATTTGATATAATAAATATTGGGTTAACAATATTAATTGAGATCGTTAACTTAAAGGTTTCAAAACAACAATTACATGTAACGACTAACGAAGACTTAACGACTCCATTAGAATGTATATACATGTTGTGTTTTGATATGTATTCTTACACTTTTGAAAGACTTTAAGACACATATCAAAGTACTTCTACTTAACAAAAATGCTTACAATTACATCCTCGTTAAGTTTCATCAACAATTCTACTCGTATGCACCCGTATTCGTACTCGTACAATACACAGCTTTTAGATGTATGTACTATTGGTATATTCACTCCAATGATCAGCTCTTAGCAGCCCATGTGAGTCACCTAACACATGTGGGAACCATCATTTGGCAACTATCAAGAAATATCTCATAAAATTACAAAAATATTAGTAATCATTCATGACTTATTTACATGAAAACAAAATTACATATCCTTTATATCTAATCCATATACCAACGACCAAAAACACCTAAAAACACTTTCATTCATCAATTTTATTCATCTAATTGATCTCTCTCAAGTTCCATCTTCAAGTTCTAAGTGTTCTTCATAAATTTCATAAGTATAGTTTCATAAAAATGAAGAATACTTCCAAATTTGCAAGTCTACTTCCAAGCTTTCTAATCCATTCCAAGTAATCATCTAAGATCAAGGAACCTTTCTTATTTACAGTAGGATATCTTTCTAATTCAAAGTAATATTCATATTCAAACTTTGATTCAATTTCTACAACTATAACAATCTTATTTCAAGTGAAAATCTTACTTGAACTGTTTTCGTGTCATGATTCTGCTTCAAGAACTTTCAAGCCATCCAAGGATCCTTTGGATATTTTTGATTTTTTTAGCTACGGGAAATGTTTAACAAATCTATACAAATCATATCCTAGCTAACTTATATTGTATTATACACGTATTCTAATATATTATGTAATCTTGAGATACCATAGACACGTATACAAATATTTTGACATATCATATCGACCCATGTATATATATTATTTGGAACAACCATAGACACTCTATTTCGTGAATCGATCCGTGGTCAAGTCTTATTTTCGAGGAAGGAAATATCTGTGAAAGTGAGTTATAGTCCCACTTTTAAAATCTAATATTTCTGGGATGAGATTACATGCAGGTTTTATAAATGATTTACAAAATAGACACAAGTACGTGAAACTACATTCTATGGTTGAATTATCGAAATCGAATATGCCCCTTTTTATTAAGTTTGGTAATCTAAGAATTAGGGAACAGACACCCTAATTGATGCGAATCCTAAAGATAGATCTATTGGGCCTAACAAACCCCATCCAAAGTACCGGATGCTTTAGTACTTCAAAATTTACATCATATCCGAAGGGTGTCCCGGGATGATGGGGATATTCTTATATATGCATCTTGTTAATGTCAGTTACCAGGTGTTCACCATATGAATGATTTTTATCTCTATGTATGGGATGTGTATTAAAATATGAAATCTTGTGGTCTATTGTTACGATTTGATATATATAGGTTAAACCTATAACTCACCAACATTTTTGTTGACGTTTAAAGAATGTTTATTCTCAGGTGAATACTAAGAGCTTCCGCTGTTGCATACTAAAATAAGGACAAGATTTGGAGTCCATGTTTGTATGATATTGTGTAAAAACTGCATTCAAGAAACATATGTCGATGTAACATATTTCTATTGCAAACCATTATGTAATGGTCGTGTGTAAACAGTATATTTTAGATTATCATTATTTGATAATCTACGTAATGTTTTTAAAACCTTTATTGATAAAATAAAGGTTATGGTTGTTTTAAAAATGAATGCAGTCTTTGAAAAACGTCTCATATAGAGGTCTAAACCTCGCAACGAAATCAATTAATATGGAACGTTTATAATCAATATGAACGGGACATTTTAATAATAATAATAATAATAATAATAATAATAATAATAATAATAATAATAATAATAATAATAATAATAATAATAATAATAATAATAATAATAATAATAATAATAATGATAATGATAATTAGTAATCTACCTTCAAGAGCTTTTATATATAAAAAAACTGCCTCTGACGGGCTCGAACCCTCGACCTCTCGTTAACCCGCACACTCACACAACCATCCGTCTACTTCTGCTTTCCTGATTATAATTTCCACCCTTATTTATTTATCTGATTTCTTATGTGTTCATCATTTTCACAAAATCGACCCAACAGAAAATCCACAACAACACATGTTTAAGATTTGATTATGTTTTGAAAACTAAATATGACTAATCCAGAGGTGAGTGATTCACTTTATCAACACAGAAAAAGAAATTAAATAAAAATACATGACTGTAACAGTCACCTCAAGAACACGATGAACTTATACATCAATTCAAAGATTTCGAATGTTTTAGACAAAATTTTCTAAATGAAATAGATAGTAAATCAGTCATAAAAGCTTCTGTGGTCATCAATTGATCCCATAACATTAGAAAAATCATGTATTTCCCCAAGAACATAATGGTTGACTTTTTAAACTTAATAATTTGACTCAGAAATTGAAATTCAAGAAAAGGAATTGAAGCCTCAAACTTTGCAGATAGTTTACATAATTGAATCCTAACATGACTGCATTTTTATATTTTGACAATTTATTCGAATTCGATTTATGAGCAAAAAGTTAAGAAAACAGGGCAGTCGGCGGTTTTTCTAAAAAAATTTGTTTAATTGATCTGATTTCCCATCGGGCTGCATTATTAGAGGTTTGTATAATGGTAAGATATATTATTATAACCATAAAGAATCAATTAACAATAGTTTTGTAGTTGATTGGTTCGACAAAGAAAATATTCCGTCAGAATACAAAATAAGATCGACGTTAATAGATTTTTGTTTGTTCATGATAATTAGACTTTCAATCTGTACGATTCACGAGACAGAGGACAAATCTTCATAAAGTTTGAAAACGATAGGAAACACAATACGTATTTCACATGTATTTGAGTATTTATGTACGGTATTTATATTTATATATGTCCGTATTAAGTATATATATAATCTGTATATATCTCCGTATTTTATATCTATATATCTGTATTTTATATTTTGTATAAATTAGTATTAATAACTAATAAATTTACTAATAATAATAATAATTGTATATAACCGAATATATATATTTACCTGTATAACTATTTTTATATATAAATATATAACTGAAATTTATATATACGTATTTATATATATATATATATATATATATATATATATATATATATATATATATATATATATATATATATATATATATATATATATATATCTAATTTTCTATTTCTGTTAATATATATATATATATATATATATATATATATATATATATATATATATATATATATATATATATAATTCATAATTTTTTTATAATTCATAATTTTTTTATAATTAATAATTATATTAGTATTTTTAATATTACTATTACTAATATTACCTATAATAATATTATTGATAAAAGACTAGTAATAATAATTATTATGATACATGATAATTTTAATAATTTGATTAATACTAATGATAATAAAAATCTTATTAGTGATACTAACAATATTACTAGTTATTAGTGATACCAATGAAGCATTGCTTCAATAGTACCACGGTTACACTTGTGTACTCGCATGGCTAGAGGTCTCGGGTTTCGAACCTCGTCACCCGCTCTAGGAATTGAAACATTATTCCTTGAAGGTGGCCCAAAGGGAAGGTTTTATCGACCCGCTTCGGGACTAAGATCCTGCCCGCCTGCCCCTCGGGATGGTTTAAGGGTCGGATCCTCAGAGTGTGGTTCGGGTTTCCTGCCCGAAAGCGCGTGTGTGTGTGCAAATGATGACTAGGCTTCGGTCCGGACTGATGCAAGCTTGCCTTTCAAAAAAAAAAAATAGTTATAATAATATTAATATTATTAATGATAATAATACTATTAATAATAATAATAATAATATAACAACTTATACATAACAGATTTTATACATAATAATATTACTAATACAATCAGTAATAGTAATAATAATAAAAGTAATGTTAATAATATTAATATATCAATTATATTCAAACTTGTAATTTAATGTAATACCATCTATTATTTATGTAATATTATATTATATGATGACATTTAATGAATAGTTAATATATATCTTATATACATTTAACAAAAATAATAGATTTATAATAACATAAACTTATTTATATATGTTATCAGTACTTAATCATTCTAATTGTTATTTTACATTTTAAATTGCAATTATTTAAATTATACTTTATTAAATCAAATGATTATATATTCTTATATTTATATTTATATAATATATACATATTTAATTACAAATAATGTTTGTGAATCGTTGGGAGTAGTCAAGGGTTAAATGCTCTCATGAAATAGTTCAAAAATTCAAAAATTCAATCTAATAGACTTTGCTTATCATGTCGAATTTATATTAAGATTAAAGTTTAATTTTGGTCGGAAATTTCCGGGTCATCACAGTACCCACCCATTAAAGAAATTTCGTCCCGAAATTTGATCGAGGTCGTCATGACTAACACAAAAATTGTTTTCATGACGAATATGAGTTGATAAATAGAGTTTTATCAACATTGAGTAATATTGATACAATAATTTGATTACTCGAAGCGTATGAGTGAAGTAATCACAAAAGAGTGAATTGAAGAAAATAGAGATTTCGTCTTTGCTTTTGATGTTGTCTTGGTTGAATTCCGGAATTCAAGGGATTAAAGAAAATCTTCGAAGTCTATAAGATCTGATTCTTCGTGATTTAAGGGAATTAGGATCTCTTTAATTAAATACGGTGATCTGCCTCAATTACTCTATCTGATACTTCCCTTATAATTAAACTCTTCTGTTCCATTATTCTTACTATTTCTATACCTTCTTTCTCAGTTCATATATCCAAAAGATTATAATAATGCTTAATCCGGTTCTAATCCTTGTTCTTATTCTGACTATCGTAATGATCGTTCTTCTTTTCCAACTCCCACCGGAAGAATCTGTTTATTTCCACTATGCCCTAGGGATTATTGTATTTATAATCCTCCCGTGTCTTTATATTGCAATACGCACTGATATCTACGGTTTGTAATTTTGGTGTGGTTGTTGGGCTTTATATTTTCCCTTATATTTTGGAGCTCTTTGCCTTTTTATTATCTTCTCGATCTCTAGTAAAGCGAGTAACGGTCCAAAATTTGTAAGTATGGAACCTCGAATGAACTTAATGTTCTAAACAAGAAAGAACGTAATCGTATGATTTGATTTGTCAATTTACCTGAATCACTGAGAATAGAAATATACTCTCTTGATATGTTCAGAAGTTAAGCAGAATGAAAGAGTTATGTAACATGGCACGTGATGACGTTATGGTCTGTGAATCATCACGTTCCATTAGAAACTCAGCATGACTTACTGTAATATAATCACGTTGATCAAGTGTCATTATATTATACTAACTCATGCATCAATTTCCAACACTTCTTCAAAAACATTCATAATTTAATTTCAAATTTTTCAGAATTTAGAAACTAAAACAGTTTCCTTTCTGGTGTAACACCGACATCGCGAAGAGATAAATGATTTCAGATAAGAATAGTTATGAAAATATCTTCAGAAATATGGAGGATATTTATAATGAAAGATATAATGATATCTTAGAATTTCTAATATCAATGAATGATGATGAAGATTTATCCGCAAGAGTTTAGAGTCAGGAGCAAGGTATTCGTTAATGACTTCAGCGGGTACAGAATCATTTGGATTCTTTGAAGGCAGGTTTATTCTTTGTGATTTGTCCACAGCCTCCTTCATGGTTTGCTCAATTCGTTTTCTAGTTCCAAGTCTTCTCTTTTTCTGAGCTTTACCAACACATTATTCTTTATCATCAAACTTTTGACTGTTAAGGCAGTCTTCAGTTTTTGTTGATTTTTACAGATTTTTCAGAATTTGGAGTATTGATTTGTGAACTGGGTGCTTTTCAGAATTTTCGAATGGAAGATCATAATTCTAAGAGATACATGTTATATGTATACATGTAACTGTCGATGTAGTAACGCTACGAGGTTCAAAATACTGATTACTAATTCCCGGTAATTGGTATGGTGATTCTCGTTATAAGATGCGGATGAGTATATAATAGGGTTTTCGATAAATATAATGATTTTTCAAAAAATCAAAGATCAATAAAGTTACTGCTAAGTTACTGCTAATGTGGTGGAATATAAATGGTTCCCTGGTAACGATGACGAAAGCCAATTTATATAGCACGGTTATAATAATGCTAATCCAAATGAAAAGTCGAAATTGATTTGCTAAAGCTGTGACAAAATTGGCTACTTTAGAAAGGGATTGCAAAGTTAAATTATTTTTTTTGGGTAATAACAACGCCAAAGGAGCTAGCACAGATACGTGTTAAATGTTTACTCAGGTTCCGAGTGTTTTCAGGTGCATAACTATATGTATCAATCTTTCCTTCTGTAGATGAAGTGTGGTTGGTTCATCCTCTCGATTGTGGTGTTTTCAAGAATCATGAAAGGTTTGAACGCAGATTGTATTCGTCCAGATACAAATGAAGTTTAAGATGAAGTCAAGTGGCAAACTTGAAGAAATGTTTAGTTTCATATGTTATAATCAATATTTTAATTCATTTTTATTTGTCCAATGTTATTAGTCCATAGTTAGTAGTCCACAATTAGTAATTCAATAATTCATATATAGTTTAATATATAATATTCGAATTAATTAATACGTGTCATGACCCATTATATATACATGTCTCAGACTCGATCACAACTCAAAGTATATATATTATTTTAGAATCAACCTCAACCCTGTATAGCTAACTCAAGCATTACTGCATATAGAGTGTCTATGGTTATTCCAAATAATATATATAGATGCGTCGATATGATATGTCAAAACCTTGTATACGTGTCCCGATATTTAAAGTGCGTAATGTGACGACTCGGAAATTTCCGATCAAATTTAAACTTAATCTGATTATAATTCCGACATGATAAGCAAAGTCTGTAATGTTGAGTCTCAAAATTTTTTAAACTCTTTTATATATTGAATTACCCTGTGACTATTTCCAATGATTCATGAACCATTAATTGTAAATAGATATGTGTGTATGTATATATATATAATAATTCGAAATATAATTTGAAGTATTATATGTTATTGTTATCAAAAATTAATAAAATAAAAATAGGATATTATAATAATTATTATTTAAAATATATCTCTATATATAAATAAAGTATATTAAAAATAAATATTAAATAATTGTAATACTCGTTTGATGTTTTGATTGAAATTAAGCAAGTTAAATTCAAACTTATATAATTTTAAAATAAACGGTGATACGAAAATGAGTTCTATAAATTTTAGGCCTATTAAAATTGTATTTAGGAACTATTTGTTAAGTTTTAACACTTTTTATATTTTACACAGAAATGAGAGGGACGGTTGATGTAATTTTTATTTAATACATTAATGACCAATTTTATACCATAATGACCAAAATAAATAAATTTAGCTAATTTAAAAATATGAGATTTTTCTGAAGACTTTTATTCGTCACCAATTTTCAACGGAGTACGAAATAGAAGTCCGTCAAAACTGTCGGTACAACTAATCATAATAAAGGGCGAACTATTACTGATTGATATAATCACACATTTAAATCTTAAATCATATTATAACTACTAATTGATACTATGATTAATTGAAGAATTTATATACGTTTTTGTAGATACATATATGTTTTATGCAAATAATGGAATCTTTCTGGTTGTCTTTGTCTCCTTTCATTATCATATATTTAATATATATACTCATATAACTGTGCAAGATGTATCACTTTTCCATCCATCTTTCCATATTACTTGTCAAAGCCAACAACCACTATCATATTTAGTATATTATATATAAATAAATGATCTTTGCAAAACTTGAGTCACTTGTGTTTATCTTCTTCCCGTCGACCAAAAGCACCATCCGATCCCATCACCATGTTCACCACCTCAAGCGGACACTTTGTCACCACCTACAACCATAAACTTCCTCCATCACCATGAAACATTAATCACCACCACTCTCAACCCAACACCACCACCGAATCATCACTTTCTTTAACCACCAACGAACCACTACTACTACTACCCTCTTTTGTTTCAAGTTTATAAAGACACCACCTTGTAATCGTCCCAACCCGTTACTATTTCCATGATTCGATGATCGAACAACTTCTAATTTTAATTTATGCTATGACTGTTAATCGTGAACTTCTGAACAATGAAACCCATGATCACCACCTTCACCATATATTTTTCTTTCTTCTCTATCCATTTCGATTTAGCAACTCATGCTGCTACTGCTACAGTGGTTTTCGACAGGATCACTACCACCAACCATCATGAAATCTCCATCATCGAGCCACCACCACGCCTACATCAAGAAAGTATATTTTTTTCTTCTCTTTTCCTATACGCTGTTCACATCACCACCACCATCTTGCAACACCTACTGCTACCTTCCTATTTACGTTGTTATTGCTACCTATTGTCACTGCTTCTGTTTTCGTTCAATATTGACACAAACCAAACACCTTTTTGATTCAATATTATTACTTTCTATTACGTTTTAATATATAATAAAAACACCTTTTTAACTTATGATATTTGGCTAGTGGATGGATTTAAATAAACAAGACTATCAAAGTGGAATGCCACATTCCTGTTGTGACGACATGGAAATTTCTGACCAAATTTAAACTTTTATCTTTATATTATTCCGACACGATAAGCAAGGTTTGTTAACTTAAATCTCAAGAATTTTAAACTGTATTCATACATTCATTTAACCTCGACCAAATTCTAACGATTCACGAACCATTATATGAACGGATATGATTATATATGTATATGTGTATATTATAACTTGAAAACATTAACAAAGTATTAGACGTATAATACTTTACATAAATGTATTTGTTTCAGAATATATTTATCAGTGGAGTTAGAAGATAATATTAAATGATTGAATTATCAGATACATTAAATAATGATTACGAGTCCCTATTGAGAGGTCCACTTTGATTTAGAAAACCTTTCCTTTTTAACGATATTCGAAATAAATGGTAAAGTGATCTTCGAGTAAGGACAAAGTGTCAAGTAGCGAGAGCAAGTCAGGTTGGTGGAAATTTCTGTTAAATTCCAATACATGCCTTACAATAATTGCCACGTGACTTTTGATAAGATAAATTAATTAACCTTCATATTAGGTATTGTGAAAGTGAAATTAGGGAATATAAGTAAATTAGAAAATAGATATTGACAAGTTAAATATATCGACATTTTACATTAAGATGATTCCTTACGGTTGATTTTTCCTTTAGACTTAATCCTACGAGTCATGATTAAACTAGAAGTTAAAACCTTGAAACATGATAAGATTCATATATGATTTTACGTTCATAAACGAAAACGTCATTTCGATATAATAGACTTTTTAAGAACGTCTTATGACATAACAACTTATACTATTATAACCTTTATGATAAAATGATTTGGAATATAAAGTAATTGGAATATTAAAATGTCTTTGTAAACATTTTTTTTATAAATAAAGTATATCAATTTTAAACTTTAAAAATACAAATGTTACGAAATAATATTTCTTATTACTTAAACTATTTCAAGATATATAAATTTGAATATTATTAGTTTGGAAAAATTATATATATTATATATTGTCCTAAATTTATAATTCAAAATGAAAATATAAAAATATATATATTTTAACTTAGTCATAAAATGTCTTGATTTAAAATAATATATTTTGATAAACAACGAGCCACTGATTTATAGAAGAAAATGACCACAATGCTCAATTTTATAAGTTACATTTTTTATAAGATAATTTATTGATGAGTAAGTCAAATTATTAATAAGAGTACACGTCGCGAAACGTAAAAGGCTAGTTTTCTAAATGTACGAAAATGCGTTCGAAAAACTGAAAGTGGTACATTAGTCGAGTGACAACGTACGAGTCATTTGAACAAAAATTACATTTTTACCATGAACGTAAATATAATATAATATATAAGTAATTATATAAATTAAATATAATATATATATTAATATATATTAAACCGAATGTCAGCAGGAGATTAAGTGCATATGAGCTATATGTAAGGGCCATGCGATCACATGGAAGCCCCTCACACAAGTCATGCGATCGCATGGTAGAAGATGGGTGGCCAAGTCTTTAAATCAAACGAATTCGCTTCAGTTTACACACACACATATACATCGATATATTACTCCCTCTGTTCTTATTATTATTTATATTTATATTATAATAATAATTATTATTATTATCAAGATTAATATTATTATTATTATCACTACTAGTGTTATTATTAGTATTTATACATAAAATACTACGACGGAGTACTGTTCAAGTAATTTTCAAAACTAGTTTGCGAGTAGGATATGGCTAAGGAAATTATGGGTTATTGCTATAGAGGTTATGGGTATGGATCAGGGGTATGCTCATGAGGTCAATTTAGTGTTTATCATCTCTGTTGCGTCTACGTACCTTTCCTGCAATATTGAATCTCAATATTGATACGTGAGTACTCATAATTTAATTTTTAGATACTAATACTGTATCACTGACTAGTGCTCGAGTATATAGGATTATGCATGCTTGTACTTTTGATATTGCCATTAGATAGGATATGTTAAATTAGTTACATATGTGGTTGATATAAGGTATAAGATATGCATGTCGTTGGAAAGCTAACGAAAAATGAAGAATTTTTATTTAGATATCGAATGGTTTCAATGAACAGATTAGAAGTTATAGTCAATTGAATCTTTGTAATATTATTAAAAATGATTATTATAATCGTCGTTATTATCGTCGTTATAATTTTTATATTATTATTATTATTATTATTATTATTATTATTATTATTATGATTATTATTATTATTATTATTATTATTATTATTATTATTATTATTATCATTATCAATAAAAAGTATTATCATTAAAATTGTTATTTTCATTATTATTACTATCGTTATTATCGTTAAAGTTATAATTAGTATTATCAATAATATTATCGTAATATTTATTACCATTAGTATTATTATAATTAGAAACTAATATTAGTAACACCTAATTATTATAATTACTATTATTATCATTAACACGAACGCGATATAAAAGACAATTTAAAAGCTATTAAATGAATCGATTAGGAAATAATGAGTATGAGTATCATCATGAAATTAAAATATTGTAAGATATTGATTTAGATAAAATTATCGTTCTTATTATTTTTATCATTACTATTATTATTTAAAGTATCGTTAGTATTAAAACTATCATTTTAACAAAAATATTATTTTAATAGAAATGTCATTGTTATTATAAAATATCATTATTATTATCATTTTAAATAGAATTATTATTTTAAAGTTAATATTAAAAAGTATCGTAAATATTAAAGTTATCATAGTTAGAATTATCATTTTATCACAATGTCATTTTTAGTAAATATAAATATTGATATTTTTATGAATAGAATAATAATAATTATTATTACAAAATAATACAACTTTTACTTATTATTATTATCAATGTTATTTTATCAAATAAATATGTGATACAAATATATTTTACTACGTGTAATATAATTACATTAATAATACCTATCATATTATTTTTATAATATTAAATGAACTTTACAAATTTCATTATTTAATATATATAAAAGTATATTTTATTATATAATTTTAATATAAAATTTTATCTATTAATAAATGAATTATATTATTTACTCCAATAAATCTATTAAAAATATTTAAAAATATAAAACGACGATATTCAAACTATATGATAATCAAGTATAAATTTTGGAAATAATTTTGAGTCAAATTGACTTTTGTTGACTTCTACATATTAGTCTCGAGCATTGAGATTGTGGGACACTATGACATAACCTAAATTGTTAGATAAATATTGACCAACATATAAATATATATAATTAATATAGGTTCGTGAATTCGAGGCGAACCTTAAACTTGTTCAATGACGCTATATGTATTTTTACTGCGAAATACAATAGGTGAGTTTCATTTGCCTTTTTACCCTTTACATTTTTGGGCTGAGAATACATGCGAAATTTTTATAAATGTACGACAAAATAGACACAAGTAATTGAAACTACATTTTATGGTTGAATGATCGAAATCGAATATGCCCCTTTTAGCTTGGTAGCCTAAGAATTAGGGAACTGGCCCCTAATTGACGCGAATCCTAAAGGTAGATCTACGGGAACTAACAACCCCCATTCTGGAATTTGGAATGCTTTAGTACTTCGAGTTTGTCATGTCCGATGGGTGTCCCAGAATGATGGGGATATTCTATATGAATCTTGTTTAGGTCGGTTACCAGGTGTTCACCATATGAATGATTTTTATCTCTATGCAGTTTGCGAAATGCCTGATATGAGATGTATATTTACAAAAAAAATTGAAATCTTGTGGTCTATTAAAATTATGGAAACGATTGATTACGATAAACTAATGAACTCACCAACCTTTTGGTTGACACTTTAAAGCATGTTTATTCTCAGGTGTTGAAGAAATCTTTCGCTGTGCATTTGCTCATTTTAAAGATATTACTTGGAGTCATTCATGGCATATTTCGAAATACGTTGCATTCGAGTCATTGATTTCATCAAGATTATTATTAATTTAATTATAGTTGGATAGTGAATATTATGAAATGATATGCATGCCTGTCAATTTTCGATGTAAAGAAAGTTTATCTTTTAAAAATGAATGCAATGTTTGTAAACTGTATCATATAGAGGTCAAATACCTCGCGATGAAATCAACTATTGTGAATCGTTTGTAATTGATATGGACTTTGTCCAGATGGATTAGGACGGGTTATGAAAGTTGGCATCAGAGCTGGTTTAACGCCGTTAGTGCGGGTTAGTTGTAAAGGAGGTTCTCACAGTGTTACCTGTGATGAAGCATTGGCTCTTACTCCTTGCGATCCCTTACGAGGGTTGGCAATTGCCGAGAGGCAGACCCTAAAATCAGTATCTGAGGTACACTCAGTGGTCACCAGGCGGTTAGCTGGGAAGGCACTGGGTGGGACGTGTGGTGTCCCCAACTGAATGAAAGTTGGTATCAGAGCGGTGGTCTTAGCAAACCAGGTCTGCATTAGTGTGTCTAACTGATAAGTCGTTAGGATGGATTAGTGAGTCTGGACTTCGACCTTGTCTGCATGTCAAAAGTTTTGCTTATCATTTTGTGTCAAAAATCATCTACATATCATCCTTAGGAAAATTACTTGCTTATCATTCTTAGTCTAGACACGTCTTGCTGCATTGATTGCATGAATAGTGTATAGATAAAATTCATATCTTAGCGTATCTGCTAATTCATATCTTAGCGTATCTGTTACTGTAAACTTTTCCTGACATATTCCGTAAATTCCTCCGTAATCTACGAAAATCTTTTGCTCTATATATATAGATATTCTATGTAATTAGAATACCACACGATAGCCTGAAAATCATTTCATATCGAAAAATCCTTTATTCAATCGTGGGAAAAGGAATTCTTCATCAATTCAAGTCTCTCGGATTCCAAAATGGAATCCCACTCAAGCTCCGAAAGCAGTGTGACCGGAATGGATCAACCAATTAGCCATCATCTATTCTGGATGAATTAGGGATGTGTTCGTAGCCTCCTCAATCATTGGAGATAAGAAGAAGGTGATCCCTTCCATCCACCACATTGCCCTCTTAGCGATGAACCTGAAGCACTTACTGGAGAACCTGTCCGAAACACCATTTTCTCTCTCATTTCCAGAGTATCTCGTCACGATTACATACTACATTAAATTCTAGATTTTATTTATCCGCTCGTCCGAACCGACAATCACCCCAGTGTAATAGATGAAGTTACCGAACTTCGCGCTCGGGTAGTGGCTTTAGAGAATATGGTGCAAAGGTTACACACACCAGCAACAGCACCAGCAGCATAAACAGTACCACCATCAGCAACACCAATAGTATCATCACAACCACCAACAACAACATCCGCATTCCACACCGCAACATCACGATCAGTACCTCAAGTCTCAACGTCATGTGCACCATAGAGTACCAACAACAATAACCGATGAAGTACTAATCTATCACTTCATTGAAGAAACCTTCTACGGCAAATATGAAATCTCTAAAGTCTTAGAGATTATCTATTCTAGCCCTAACTATAAATCAGATAAATGAATCAGAATTATAGGAGGAAGAATAGAAACCCTGACAAGAATGGTGCGTGATTTACAAGCCAGACTTGTTTTACCAATAGCATCAACATTACCGTTAACATCACCAACACAGTCAGTGCCGTCAGCATCGTCAGAATCAGTAGCACCTGTAACATCACAAACTCCATCAGTTCAAGAATCACTATGGACATCATTACGAATTAATAACACGTATTGTATCAACGAGTTATGATGTATTAACTCATTCCATCTAAAGAAATTATATGTATATATAAATTTTAAGATCAAAATAAATCTTTCCGTACTAAGCTATTTTGTGTGAATCTTAACTACTCGGTTAATTCATATTATTAATATGCTTTGATGTACATCCTTTCATGACCCGTCCTAATCCATCTGGACGAATACATTACATTTGGTTACATCGCGAGGTACTTGAACTCTATATGCTACATTTTACAAACATTGCATTCGTTTTTAAAAGACAAACTTTCATTACATCGATAGTTAACGGCATGCATACCATTTCATAATATATCCAACTATAATCGACTTAGTAATAATCTTGATGAACTCGACGACTCGAATGCAACGTCTTTTGAAATATGTCATGAATGACTCCAAGTAATATCTCTAATATGAACAAATGCACAGCGGAAGATTTCTTTCATACCTGAGAATAAACATGCTTTAAAGTGTCAACCAAAAGGTTGGTGAGTTCATAGGTTTATCGTAAGCAATCATTTCCATAATTTTAATAGACCACAAGATCCTCATTTTTCATATATATCATTACACTCACAAGTGTATAAAATCCATTCATATGATGAACACCTAATAACCGACATTAACATAATGCATATAAAATATCCCCCACATACTCGCAAGTATGCCATAAATATTGGCAATAGCAATCACCATTTAAATCAAAGTACTAAAGCATTCCAAATTCCAGAATGGGGTTTGTTAGGCCCATAGATCTATCTTTAGGATTCACGTTAATTAGGGGTCATTTCCCTAATTCTTAGGTTACCAGACTTGAAGGGGCGATATTCAGTTTAATAATCCAACCATACAATGTAGTTTTAAGTACTTGTGTCTATTTCGTAAAACAGTTATAAAAGTAGCGCATGTATTCTCAGTCCCAAAAATATATATTGCAAAAGCATTTAAAAATGGAGCAAATGAAACTCACAATACGATATTTTGTAGTAAAAATATGCATACGACGGAACTGAACAATGCAAGGTTAGCCTCGGATTCACAAAGCTATTTCAATAATATATATATTAAAACACATAATGAACATATAATGGTATTGAAACCAGTTTATATATATTAGTTATATACTATATTACTTATTACAAATATTAATGTATTTATTATTTCCAATATTATATATATATATATATATATATATATATATATATATATATATATATATATATATATATATATATATATATATCTATATATATATCTATATATATATGTTAAAATAGTAAATTAAATATACTTATGATATATGTAATAATTATAATTTTTTATATATAAATATCTTTTGTTTGTTAAAATACAAATTATGATAATACTAATAATAATATAAAAATAACAATAATGATAATAATAATAATAATAATGATGATGATATTTTTGATAATAATGATACTACTAATAATGTTCTTTAATGATAATACTAATACTAATGTTAATGTTAATAATAATAATAATAATAATAATAATAATAATAATAATAATAATAATAATAATAATAATAATAATAATAATAATAATAATAATAATAATATACCATGCATAATCATCATCATCTTAAGGTATCGGTCATTATTATCATCTCATCATGTTCGCCATCCTCATCATCGATCAACATACATCACACACAACATCATCATGTATCATTCTTTACCATAAAATCATAATCATCTTCATCATAAAACTATAATCGTTTACTAGCATCATCATCATCATATCCATAACAACATCATAATCGTCACTTTTTCATAATCTATTTATCATTTTCCTTTATGATCACCTCATCATCATCATCAATATCTCACATCATCATCATCATGAATCCATATCATCTTCACTTCATAACCTAATCATGGTCATCATTATTTATCACCAAATCCTAATATCCATCATTTAATTGTTATAGTATCCTAATACCATATAAGTCGTCACCCTCTCATCATCATCTCTTGACATTCATTGTTATTATTTTAACCCAAAAAAATAGATGACATATCACGGCCCAATTTTTAACATGATCATGGCAGCCCCTTTTATAAGTTTATTTAACTATATCCACCACCATACCCTACCCATTATCATAAGTCAAAAGTGTATTTGTTTGATTAATAAAACGTACAGAAAGTATTCCACTTGCAGCAGTCATTATCAATTACTATAATGAATCAAAAAGGTGTCTGTTGAGGAACAGAAGAAAGAGAGAAATGAGACAACTATAAAAGAAAGTTTTGATGCCTATATTTGTATGGGTTTGTTTGTTAGTTTTTGAATAATATGGCAATGGAAACAATTCAAACGAGAATAAAAAAGGCAACAGGAAGTTTTGGTTTTGTTTTGTTTGGTTCGTTTAATACAGAAACATTGAGTAGCAAAAAAACAGAAAGAAAGCAGGTAGCGACAATAATATGCAGTTTAGTGAAGTAGAGGTTGACGGTTATGCAGGGTAGTGGTGACGGTTGCTCATCCAAAACAGAAGTAGGAAGACGAAAAAAAACAAAACAGAAAAATGGAGGTGGTTTATTGTAACTTACGTTGATGGTGATTAATAACCGGTGGTGGTTTTGATCGAATAAAGAAATAGAAAACTGGTTGGAGCTCTAAACAATTAATGGTGGTGGCGATGGGTTTTAAGGTGGTGATGGAGGTTGTTTTGGTGGTGTATGGTTCGATGGTGATTTCTTTGCAAAGAAAAGCAGTCCACGAGAATGTAATAAGGAGAATGATGATGGTGATGGTTTTGGGTTTCTAACAATAACGAAAAGAAAGAGAATAAAAAGATGGAGTGAAGGGTTGAAGGCGAAGTGGGTGTTGTAGGTTGGTGGTGGGTTTGTAATGGTGACCGATGGTTATGGTCTAATGGTGATCATATATTGATAAAAGGGTGGTGATTGTTTGGTGTTCTATAGAGGTGAAATGGTGGCGTGGTGGTGGTGATACTCGATCAAGTAGTTTAAGGGTGTTCGGTTTCGGTTGAGTTCCACATATATGTATGTGTCCATATTTACAACAAGAATAATTGTGGGTTAAGAAATACAAATCAAGGAGCAGAGAAAAGTGGGATGTCTTCCACTTGCATAATCTTACGAATATATAATCTAGTTTACAGTGTGCATTCAAATTCAAGGATGAAACTAATAATAATAATATAATTATAATAATAATAAATTAATATGCAAATGAAAAGAAATGTGGGAAAGGATGGATACAGCAAAGCAGCCTTCTCAATTGTTGTTTGCTTGTGCCGACAGTTTTCACGGACTGTGTATCGTGCGAAATCAGTGTAAAATATAAAAAGTGTTATATAAAAGTGTTCAGAAAAAATCCCATATTTTTAAATTAACTTTATTTATTCATTTTGGTCATTATGGTATAAAATTCAATCATTAAATTGTTAAATAAAATTACATCAATTGTCCCTCTCAATTATGGCTAAAATATAAAAAGTGTTAAAACTTAACAAATAGTTCCTAAATACATTTTTAATAAGCCTAAAATTTATAGAACTTATTTTCGTATCACCGTTATTTTAAAATAATATAAGTTCGAATTTAGCTTGCTTAATATCAATCAGAACATCTAACAAGTATTACAATCATTTAATATTTATTTTTAATATACTTTATTTATATATAGAGATATATTTTAAATAATAATTATTATAATATCCTAATTTTATTTTATTAATTTTTAATAACAACAACATATAATGCTTCAAATTATATTTCAAATTATTATTTATATATACATACACATATCTATTTACAATTAATTATTCGTGAATCGTCAGAACTATCGAAGGTCAAATGATTTCATAAAATAGTTCAAAAATTTTGAAATTCAATTTAATAGACTTTGCTTATCATGTCGAAACCATATAAAGATTAAGTTTAAATTTGCTCAAAAATTTCCGGGTCGTCACATGTAGTGACCCGAACTTTTCCATGTTTATATATATTAAATGAAATTGTTATTTACATGATTAAGTGTTTCCAACATGTTATGTAATTAAACTTGTTAAGACTTGATTAATTTAAATAGGTTTCATATAGACAATTGACCACCCAAGTTGACCGGTGATTCACGAACGTTAAACTTGTAAAAACTATATGATGACATATATATGATTATATATATAGTTAACATGATATTATGATAAGTAAGTATCTCATTAGGTATTTTAACAATGTGTTATATACATAAAATTGAGTTTATTGAATTAAGAAACTCGAAACAATATATATAACGATTATCGTTATAACAACGTCTTACTAAATACATATGAATCATATTAAGATATTGATACACTATGTTTAATCATGATAAATGATAAGTAAACATGTCATTAAGTGTATTAACAATGAACTACATATGTAAAAACAAGACTACTAACTTAATGATTTCGAAACGAGACATATATGTAACGATTATCATTGTAACAACATTTAACTGTATATATATCATACTAAGATATATTAATATATCATAATATCATGATAATGTAATAATTTAACATCTCTTTAGATATAATAAATAATGGGTTAACAACATTTAACAAGATCGTTAACCTAAAGGTTTCAAAACAACATTTACATGTAACGACTAACGATGACTTAACGACTCAGTTAAAATATATATAGATGTACTGTTTTAATATGTATTCATACACTTTTGAAAGACTTCAAGACACTTATCAAAATACTTCTACTTAACAAAAGTTCTTACAATTACATCCTCGTTCAGTGTCATCAACAATTCTACTCGTATGCACCCGTATTCGTACTCGTACAACACACAGCTTTTAGATGTATGTACTATTAGTATATACACTCTAATGATCAGCTCTTAGCAGCCCATGTGAGTCAACTAACACATGTGAGAACCATAATTTGGTAACTAGCATGAAATATCTCATAAAATTACAAAAATATTAGTAATCATTCATGACTTATTTACATGTAAACAAAATTACATATCCCTTATATCTAATCCATATACCAACGACCAAAAACACCTACAAACACTTTAATTCTTCAATTTTCTTCATCTAATTGATCTCTCTCAAGTTATATCTTCAAGTTCTAAGTGTTCTTCATAAATTCTATAAGTTCTAGTTTCATAAAATCAAGAATACTTCCAAGTTTGCTAGCTTACTTCCAATCTTGTAAAGTGATCATCCAACCTCAAAAAATCTTTCTTATTTACAGTAAGATATCTTTATAATACAAGGTAATACTCATATTCAAACTTTGATTCAATTTCTATAACTATAACAATCTTATTTTGAGTGGAAATCTTACTTGAACTTGTTTTCGTGTCATGATTCTGCTTCAAGAACTTTCAAGCCATCCAAAGATCCTTTGAAGCTAGATCTATTTTTCTCATTTCCAGTAGGTTTATTCACAAAACCTAAGGTAGTAATGATGTTCATAACATCATTCGATTCATATATATATAACTACCTTATTCGAAGGTTTAAACTTGAAATCACTAGAACATAGTTTAGTTAATTCTAAACTTGTTCACAAACAAAAGTTAATCCTTCTAACTTGACTTTTAAAATCAACTAAACACATGTTCTATATCTATATGATATGCTAACTTAATGATTTAAAACCTGGAAACACCAAAAACACCGTAAAACCGGACATACGCCGTCGTAGTAACACCGCGGGCTGTTTTGGGTTTGATAATTAAAAACTATGATAAACTTTGATTTAAAAGTTGTTCTTCTATAAAAATAATTTTTCTTATGAACATGAAACTATATCCAAAAATCATGGTTAAACTCAAAGTGGAAGTATGTTTTTTTCAAAATGGTCATCAAGACGTCGTTCTTTCGACTGAAATGACTACCTCTTACAAAACCGACTTGTAACTTATAAACATATAGTTTTTCTGTTTAGATTCATAAAATAGAGTTCAATATGAAACCATAGCATTTTTTTCACTCAAAACAGATTTAAAACGAAGAATTTATGGGTAAAACAAGATTGGATATTTTTTGATTGTTGTAGCTACGGGAAATATTGTAACAATTCTATACAAATCATATCTTAGCTAACTTATATTGTATTATACATGTATTCTAATATATTATGTAATCTTGGGATACCATAGACACGTATGCAAATGTTTTGATATATCATATCGACCCATATATATATATTATTTGGAACAACCATAGACACTCTATATGCAGTAATGTTGGAGTTAGCTATACAGGGTTGAGGTTGATTCCAAAAATATATATACTTTGAGTTGTGATCTAGCCTGAGACGTGTATACGCTGGGTCGTGGATTAGGTCAAGATAATATATATCAATTTATTTCTGTACATCTAACTATGGACAACTAGTTATAGGTTACTAACGGGGACAGCTGACTTAATAAACTTAAAATATTAAAACGTATTAAAAATGTTGTAAATATATTTTGAACATACTTTGATATATATGTACATATTTGTTATAGGTTCGTGAATCAACCAGTGGCCAAGTCTTACTTCCCGACGAAGTAAAAATCTGTGAAAGTGAGTTATAGTCCCACTTTTAAAATCTAATATTTTTGGGATGAGAATAAATGCAGCTTTATAAATGTTTTACAAAATAGAAAAAAGTACATGAAACTACTTTCTATGGTTGAATGATTGAAGCCGAATATGCCGCTTTTTGCTTGGTAGCCTAAGAATTAGGGAACATCACTAATTTTGAGAATTAGTGCACGACTAATTAACGCGAATCCTAAAGATAGATCTATTGGGCCTAATGAACCCCATCCAAAGTACCGGATGCTTTAGTACTTCGAGTTTTATATCATGTTCGATGGATGTCTCGGAATGATGGGGATATTCTTATATGCATCTTGTTAATGTCGGTTACTAGGTGTTCACCATATGAATGATTTTTATCTCTATGTATGCGATGTATATTGAAATATGAAATCTTGTGGTCTATTATTACGATTTGATAAATATATAGGTTAAATCTATAACTCACCAACATTTTTGTTGACGTTTAAAGCATGTTTATTCTCAGGTGATTATTAAGAGCTTCCGCTGTTGCATGGTAATATATGGACAAGATTTGGAGTCAGCATGCTTGTATAAATTGATTAAAACTGCATTCGAAATTTACTTTGTTGTAACATATTAATATTGTAAACCAATATGTATTGGTAGTGTGTAAGTGTGATATTTTTTAGATTATCATTTCTGATAATCTAGGTGGTGTCCTTTTAACCTTGTCGATAAAATAAAGGTTATGGTTTGTTTTTAAAAACGAATGCAGTCTTTGAAAAACGTCTCATATAGAGGTCAAAACCTCGCAACGAAATCAATTAATATGGAACGTTTATAATCAATATGAACGGGACATTTCAGTTGGTATCCAAGCGTTGGTCTTAGAGAACCAGAAATTTGCATTAGTGTGTCTTATCGAGTTTGTTAGGATACATTAGTGAGTCTGGACTTCGACCGTGTTTTCTTTAAAAACAATTGCTTAACACTTTTGTTGGAAACTATATGTAATTATTATGTGATATATTAACCTATTAATATGTTTGATATTGTGTGATAGATATCTACCACTAGTACAAATCCAATCGACTCACCCGATAATAATGAAGAGTCGAATATACTTTGGGAAGATTCACAAATTCTCGAAGAGGAACCAGAAGAGGAGGAACCGGAAGAGGAGGAACCGGAAGAAGAGGAACCGGAAGAGGAGGAACCGGAAGAAGAAGAGGTTCCGGAGGAAGAAATATTGATACCTACAGTAAATCGATTAAATAAAAGAAAATCCTCAACCAACGGACCAACGTTAAAAATGGTCAATGGTGTTTTCGCCGAGGAAGCAAATTATTGGGAAGATTACCAATTTTCCGATGAATCGGATCCCGATGAGGATTCCGATGATGTTATAGAAATTACCTCGACCCAATTTAATAAAGCAAAAGAAAATAATAAGGGAAAAGGTATAAAGATAGAGAAACCTGATTCCAACCCCGATGAACTTTATATGTATTGGCAGCATCCGTATTTTCTAAATTGTAACAATAACCCGGGAACCTCTAAACCACCAGGTTTTTCTAAACCATTGTGGAAAACGACGGCTCATATTAGAGGAACACCATATATCCCAAGAAAATTAGGAAAACGAACCAAGTCCGAAGAAGAAGAAACCAGTGATTCAGATTAGAGGGTTGTAATCATGTTATGTATTATGTGTATTGTAATGTGCTTGTCCTTTTATGTTCTATGTAAAAATTGCGTGTATTGTTTGTTAATTATCTTTTACGAATCTAATCCTTGTCTATTTTACAGTATAAAAACAAAATGGACGTTAAGGGTAGACAACCGAATATTTTAGAAGACCTACCAGAGGATATGATTGAGGAAATCTTGTCTAGAGTCGGTCAGAATTCATCAGCACATTTAGTTATGGCGAAATTAACTTGTCAAACATTTGAAAGACTTTCCAGAAATGCCTTAGTTTATAAAAGGCTTTCCTTTGATAGGTGGGGTATATCACATTGGGGAGACCGTAAGTTACGCCATGTTTTCTTTAAATCGTTAAATGCAGGGAACCCAAATGCAATTTTTCGCTACGGGTTAAGAACCTATTTTGACTCAACATATCCCAACATAGGATTTCGTGAGTTAGAAAGAGCTTCTAACGTGCAACATAAAGAAGTATGTTATGCTTACGGGTTAATAATGTTCACTTCTCATCAAATTGAGAAAAAGAACATTGGGTTGCAACTTTTAAATAAAAGATTCCCACAAGTGACGGACTCGGTAGTTGAGATGAGAAACAAGGTTTTAGATTGTTACGGGGCTGTTGGGCATTACGAAACCCTCGTCCTTTTGATAACATTACAACATGCTGCTTAGCCAATGGTCATAACGGTTACTTCCCACAAAACCAAGGATGGGAAGTCGTCTTAGTAAAAACAAAATGCATGACTTGTTTCTGGAATTATGAATTACGTGTCTTTATTTCTTTTACTGAACAACTTGCGTATTAACTAGAATTGCCTTTATCGCTGCCGAGTAGCAATGTTATTATGTGTTATATTTCATCTTATATGTATAATAGCGGTATTGTAAGTTTGTAATATTTTGTATAAAGATTGAACGCGAAATTTTATTGTAATAAGTTTTTCATATAGAAGCGTAGTAGTTAAGTTGTATAGTAGCTAGTAAGTATGAACTTAATGGGTAGGTACTACACGAATTAAAACTATAAAATGCTAATATGAAGAAAAAGCCTTTATAAATAAGTTCATATTATGCTACGAAATACTATTGACTACTCTTAAATTCTATATGATTAACTCAATTCTTTTGGCTATTTTTGAAGGAAATGGCACCGGCAACTCGTCAGAATTTGAACATGAGTGAGGAAGCCTTCCGTGTTTTTCTTGTAGCAAACATAGCCGCAGTATAGGCTGCGATGTAAAATAACAATAACTCTAGATCTAACAGTGGAACTAATTCCACAAGAAATCCTGTAGGATGCTCCTACAAATAATTCACTGCCTGCAAACCTTTGGAATTTGATGGAACCGAAGGGCCAATTGGATTGAAACGGTGGACCGAGAAGGTCGAATCGGTGTTTGCCATAAGTAAGTGTACTGAAGAGGACTAAGTTAAGTATGCTACGCATACCTTCACAGGTACGGCGTTAACATGGTGGAATACCTATCTTGAACAGGTAGGACAAGATGCTGCTTACGCACTACCATGGTCAGCATTCAAGCAATTGATGAACGAGCAGTACCGTCCTAGAAACGAGGTTGATAAGCTCAAGGCAGAGCTTATAGAGTTACGAACATAAGGGTTCGACATTACCACGTATGAACGACGATTCACAGAGTTGTGCCTATTGTGTCCAGGAATGTTCGAAGATGAAGAAGAGAAGATCGACGTATTTGTAAAAGGGTTACCAGTAAGGATTCAAGAAGATGTGAGTTCACACGAGCCCGCTTCCATACAGAAGGCAAGTCGAATGGCTCATAAACTCATAAATCAGATTGAGGGGAGAATTAAAGAACAGGCAGCCGAAGAACCCAACACGAAACAACTCAAGAGGAAGTGGGAGGAAAATGGTGACAAGAGCCACCAGTACAACAACGACAACAACAATTGCAACCACAATCGCAACAACTATCCCAACGACCGCAACATAAATCGCAACAACAACAATCGCAATCCCAACAACAACAACTACAACAAACGTCCCAACAAAAAAAATTACAATAATCATCCCACCAACAATAACAACCGCAACAACAACAATAATCAGAAACAGCAATGCCAAAGGTGTGAAGAGAATCACCCGGGGTTCTGCACAACATTTTGCAACAGGTGTAAAAGAAATGGTCATAGCGCGACAAAGTGTGAGGTCTACGGACCAATGTATAACGGAACTAAAAGAACAAATAATGTCGGAACGAGTAATGTCGGAACAAGTAGTGTCGGAGCAAGTACTGCCAACGTAGTCTGTTATAAATGTGGAAAACCGGGTAACATTTTTAAAAATTGCCCGATCAGGGAAATAATAATAGGCAGAGCCACGTAAGAGTTTTCAATATTAATACGGCAGAAGCGCAGGAAGACCCGGAGCTTGTTACGGGTACGTTTCTCATTGACAATAAATCTGCTTATGTTTTTTTGATTCGGGTGCGGATAGAAGCTATATGAGTAGAGATTTTTGTGCTAAACTAAGTTGCTCACCGACGCCCTTGGATAATAAATTTTTACTCGAATTAGTAAATGGTAAATTAATTACAGCAGATAATATATGTCGGAATCGAGAAATTAAACTGGTTAGCGAAACATTTAAAATTGATTTAATACCAGTCGAGTTTGTGATAATCGGTATAGACTGGTTGAAAGAAGTGAAAGCAGAGATTGTTTGTTACAAAAATGCAATTCGCATTATTCGAGAAAAAGGAAAACCCTTAATGGTGTACGGAGAAAAGAGTAACACGAAGTTAAATCTTATTAGTAACCTGAAGGCACAAAAACTAATAAGAAATGGTTGCAAAAGAATTTCCCGATGTATTTCCGAAAGAATTACCGGGACTACCTCCACACCGATCCGTTGAATTTCAAATAGATCTTGTACCGGGAGCTGCACCAATAGCTCGTGCTCCATACAGACTCGCACCTATCGAAATGAAGGAACTTCAGAGCCAATTACAATAACTTTTAGAGCGTGATTTCATTCGACCAAGCACATCACCATGGGGAGCTCCTATTTTGTTTGTCAAGAAGAAGGATGGTACATTTAGGTTATGTATCGACTACCGAGAGTTGAACAAACTTACCATCAAGAACCGCTAGCCACTATCGAGAATCGATGACTTATTTGATCAACTACAAGGCTCGTCAGTTTATTCGAAGATTGATTTACGTTCTGGGTATCATCAAATATGGGTGAAGGAGGATGATATTCCGAAAACTGCTTTCAGGACGAGTTACGGTCATTACGAGTTTTTGGTTATGCCGTTTGGGTTGACTAACGCACCAGCTGTGTTCATGGACCTCATGAACCGAGTGTATGGGCCATATCTTAACAAGTTTGTCATTGTTTTCATCGATGACATACTTATTTACTCAAAGAATGATCAAGAGCACGAAGAACATTTGAGAAAAGTGCCAGAGTTGTTGAGGAAAGAAAAACTGTACGCTAAATTTTCAAAGTGTGCATTTTGGTTGGAAGAAGTTCAATTCCTCGGTCACATAGTGAACAAAGAAGGTATTCAAGTGGATCCGGCAAAGATTGAAACCGTCGAAAAGTGAGAAACCCCGAAAACTCCGAAGCACATACGCCAATTTTTAGGGCCGGCTGGTTATTACAGGAGATTCATCCAAGATTTTTCCAAAATAGCAAAACCCTTGACTGCATTAACGCATAAAGGGAAGAAATTTGAATGGAAGGATCAACAAGAGAAAGCATTTCATTTGTTGAAGAAAAAGTTAACTACGGCACCTATATTGTCATTACCTGAAGGGAATGATGATTTTGTGATATATTGTGACGCCTCAAAGCAAGGTCTCGGTTGTGTATTAATGCAACGAACGAAGGTAATTGCTTATGCATCTAGACAATTGAAGATTCACGAGCAAAATTATACGACGCATGATTTGAAATTAGGCGTGGTTGTTTTTGCATTAAAGACTTGGAGGCACTACTTATATGGGGTCAAAAGTATTATATATACCGAACACAAAAGTCTTCAACACATATTTAATCAGAAACAACTGAACATGAGGCAGCGTAGAAGGATTGAATTATTGAATGATTACGACTTTGAGATTCGTTACCACTCGGGGAAGGAAAATGTGGTAGCCGACGCCTTGAGCAGAAAGGATAGAGAACCCATTCGAGTAAAATCTATGAATATAATGATTCACAATAACCTTACTACTCAAATAAAGGAGGCGCAACAAGGAGTTTTTAAAGAGGGAAATTTAAAGAATGAAATACCCAAAGGATCGGAGAAGCATCTTAATATTCGGGAAGACGGAATCCGGTATAGGGCTGAAAGAATTTGGGTACCAAAATTTGGAGATATGAGAGAAATGGTACTTAGAGAAGCTCATAAAACCAGATACTCAATACATCCTGGAATAGGGAAGATGTACAAGGATCTCAAGAAACATTTTTGGTGGCCAGGTATGAAAGCCGACGTTGCTAAATACGTAGAGGAATGTTTGACATGTTCTAAGGTCAAAACGGAACATCAGAAACCATCAGGTCAACTTCAACAACCCGAAATCCTGGAATGGAAATGGGAAAACATTACCATGGATTTCATCACTAAATTGCCAAGGACTACAAGTGGTTATGATACTATTTGGGTAATAGTCGATCGTCTCACCAAATCAGCACACTTTCTGCCAATGAGAGAAGATGATAAAATAGAGAAGTTGGCGCGATTATATTTGAAGGAAGTTGTCTCCAGACATGGAATACCAAACTCTATTATCTCTGATAGGGATGGCAGATTTGTTTCAAGATTCTGGCAGACATTACAGCAAGCATTAGGAACTCGTCTAGACATGAGTACTGCCTATCATCCACAAACTAATGGGCAGAGCTAAAGGTCGATACAAACGCTTGAAGACATGCTACGAGCATGTGTTATTGATTTCGGAAACATTTTGGATCGGCACCTTCCGTTAGCAGAATTTTCCTACCATTCAAGCATTAAGATGGCGCCGTTTGAAGCACTTTATGGTAGAAAGTGCAGGTCTCTGATTTGTTGGAGTGAAGTGGGGGATAGACAGATTACGGGTCCGGAGATAATACAAGAAACTACCGACAAGATCATCCAAATTCAACAACGATTGAAAACTGCCCAAAGTCGACGAAAGAGCTACGCTGACATTAAAAGAAAAGATATAGAATTTGAAATTGGAGAGATGGTCATGCTTAAAGTTGCACCTTGGAAAGGCATTGTTCGATTTGGTAAACGAGGGAAATTAAACCCAAGGTATATTGGACCATTCAAGGTTATTGATCGCGTCGGACCAGTAGCTTACCGACTTGAGTTACCTCAACAACTTGCGGCTGTACATAACACTTTCCACATCTCAAATTTGAAGAAATGTTTTGCTAAAGAAGATCTCACTATTCCGTTAGACGAAATCCAAATCAACGAAAAACTTCAATTTATCGAAGAACCCGTCGAAATAATGGATCGTGAAGTTAAAAGACTTAAGCAAAACAAAATACCAATTGTTAAGGTTCGATGGAATGCTCATAGAGGACCCGAGTTCACCTGGGAACAAGAAGATCAGATGAAGAAGAAATACCCGCACTTATTTCCAGAAGATACGACAACACCTCCAACTGCTTAAAATTTCAGGACGAAATTTATTTAACAGGTTGGTACATGTAGTGACCCGAACTTTTCCATGTTTATATGTATTAAATGAAATAGTTATTTACATGATTAAGTGTTTCCAACATTTTATGCAATTAAACTTGTTAAGACTTGATTAATTTAAATATGTTTCATATAGACAATTGACCACCCAAGTTGACCGGTGATTCACGAACGTTAAAACTTGTAAAAACTATATGATGACATATATATGATTATATATATATAGTTAACATGATATTATGATAAGTAAGTATCTCATTAGGTATTTTAACAATGTGTTATATACATAAAATCGAGTTTTTTGAATTAAGAAACTCGAAACAATATATATAACGATTATCGTTATAACAACGTCTTACTAAATACATATGAATCATATTAAGATATTGATACACGATGTTTAATCATGATAAATGATAAGTAAACATGTCATTAAGTGTATTAACAATGAACTACATCTGTAAAAACAAGACTATTAACTTAATGATTTCGAAACGAGACATATATGTAACGATTATCGTTGTAACAACATTTAACTGTATATATATCATACTAAGATATATTAATATATCATAATATCATGATAATGTAATAATTTAACATCTCTTTAGATATAATAAACAATGGGTTAACAACATTTAACAAGATCGTTAACCTAAAGGTTTAAAAACAACATTTACATGTAACGACTAACGATGACTTAACGACTCAGTTAAAATGTATATACATGTAGTGTTTTAATATTTATTCATACACTTTTGAAAGACTTAAAGACACTTATCAAAATACTTCTACTTAACAAAAATGCTTACAATTACATCCTCGTTCAGTTTCATCAACAATTCTACTCGTATGCACCAGTATTCGTACTCGTACAATACACAGCTTTTAGATGTATGTACTATTGGTATATATACTCCAATGATCAGCTCTTAGCAGCCCATGTGAGTCACCTAACACATGTGGGAACCATCATTTGGCAACTAGCATGAAATATCTCATAAAATTACAAAAATATTAGTAATCATTCATGACTTATTTACATGTAAAAAAATTACACATCCTTTATATCTAATCCATATACCAACGACCAAAAATACCTACAAACACTTTCATTCTTCAATTTTATTCATCAAATTGATCTGTCTCAAGTTCTATCTTCAAGTTCTAAGTGTTCTTCATAAATTCTATAAGTTCTAGTTTCATAAAATCAAGAATACTTTCAAGTTTGCTAGCTTACTTCCAATCTTGTAAAGTGATCATCCAACCTCAAGAAATCTTTCTTATTTATAGTAAGATATCTTTCTAATACAAGGTAATACTCATATTCAAACTTTGATTCAATTTCTATAACTATAACAATCTTATTTCGAGTGGAAGTCTTACTTGAACTTGTTTTCGTGTCATGATTCTGCTTCAAGAACTTTCAAGCCATCCAAGGATCCTTTGAAGCTAGATCTATTTTTCTCATTTCCAGTAGGTTTATCCACAAAACCTGAGGTAGTAATGATGTTCATAACATCATTCGATTCATATATATAAAACTACCTTATTACAAGTTTGCCACTTTGTGTACAAACTTGAAGAATTGTTTAGTTTCATATGTTATAATCAATATTTTAATTCATTTTAATTGTCCAATGTTGACAGTCCACAGTTAGTAGTCCACAGTTTGTAGTTCAACAATTCATATATAGTTTAATATATAATATTCGAATTAATTAATACGTGTCGTGACCCGTTATATACATGTCTCAGACTCGATCACAACTCAAAGTATATATATTATTATAGAATCAACCTCAACCCTGTATAGCGACCTCTAGCATTACAAAATATAGTGTGTCTATGGTAATTCCAAATAATATATTTAGATGCGTCGATATGATATGTCAAAACCTTGTATACGTGTCCCGATATTTAAAGTGCGTAAAATAAATAACAGAAATTAAATGACGATAAATAAAATTGCGAGAAATAAAATTGCGATAAATAAATGTAATAAGGAATTAACAGTTAGCTAGGAACAGTTAGCTAGGATTTTGTTAGCGTGGATTCTTAACAAAATTTCTCATAGTTAATTTGTCTGTTTCTAACAATTTTTATTTTGTCATATGTTTTCTTCATTATGCCACTTGTTGGATTCTGATAGGTCAAAATTCAAATATGAAATTGATTAAAAATGTTTATTCTGCGGTAAACGGATACGTTTATCGGTGGTTGTAAGTAGGATATTAAATGACTGTTGAATCAGCTTCGACGAATGTACAGTATAACTTATTAAGGTGAAATCTAAATATTCCTCGAGTATTACCTACCCGTTAAAATATTTTCACCATTAACAGTTTGTACAAAAGAATTTTTAATTACAATCTTTATGAAAACATATATACATATATATTTTCTTCAGATGTAATCATGGATTTAATGAGTTAATATGATATTAATCTCATTTGATTTACCGTTAGAACAAGAGTATATAATCTATAAAATATTAGAGATTACATAATCGCCATGTCGAACAAAGATAAATGATGTAGAACGTCATGTAGAATGAAGATAAACGATGTAGGACATCATGTAGTATGATGATTATGCTGGAGGTACAGACTATGAGTGTGAGGTGTGTAGTGTTGAGGCTTGTGTTGCGGATGTTGTTGTTGGTGGTACTGGTGTTGCCGGTGCTGTTGTTGAAGCTGGTAGGTTTTGCACCATGTTTTTCAAATTGATTACTCGAGTGCGAAGCTCGTTGACTTCTTCCATTATTCCGGGATGATTGTTGGTCGAAACGAGCAAATGAATATGGTTTTGAATCGTAGATATTATGTAATCATTGTGAAATATCCTGGCAATGAGGGTGAAAATTGAAAGGACCCATCCTAATCCATCCGGACGAAGTCCATATTGATTATAAACGATTCACAACAGTTGATTACATCGCGAGGTATTTGACCTCTATATGATACATTTTACAAACATTGCATTCGTTTTTGAAAAGACAATCTTTCATTACAACGAAAGTTGACGGCATGCACATCATTTTATAATATATCTAACTATAATTGATTTAATAATAATCTTGATGATCTCAATGACTCGAATGCAACGTCTTTTGAAATATGTCATGAATGACTCCAAGTAATATCTTTAAAATGAGCAAATGCACAGCGGAAGGTTTCTTTCATACCTGAGAATAAACATGCTTTAAAGTGTCAACCAAAAGGTTGGTGAGTTCATTAGTTTAACATAAATAATTATTTTTGCATCATCTTAATAGACCACAAGATTTCATTTTTTTTATTTCTCATAAACATACGTCACATGCATAGAGACAAAAATATCATTCATATGGATTGAACACCTGGTAACCGACATTCACAATATGCATATAAGAATATCCCCATCATTCCGGGATCCTCCTTCGGACATGATATAAATTTCGAAGTACTAAAGCGTCCGGTACTTTGGATGGGGCTTGTTGGGGTCCGATAGATCTATCTTTAGAGTTCGCGTCAATTAGGGTATCTGTTCCCTAATTCTTAGATTACCAGACTTAATAAAACGGGGCATATTCGATTTCAATCATTCAACCATATAATTGTTGTTTTGATTACTTGTGTCTATTTCGTAAAAACATTTATAAAAATTGCGCATGTATTCTCAGCCTAAAAATATAAAGGGTAAAAAGGCAAATGAAACTCACGCATATAAATATTGTAAAATAGTTAATAAAGCATTTGCATGTATTCTCAGCCTAAAAAATGTAATGAGTAAAAAGGGGAAATGAAACTCACGCATATAAATATTCTAAAATAGTTAATAAAGCATTTGCATGTATTCTCAGCCCAAAAAATGTAATGAGTAAAAAGGGGAAATGAAACTCACGCATATAAATATTGTAAAATAGTTAATAAAGCATTTGCATGTATTCTCAGCCCAAAAAATGTAATGAGTAAAAAGGGGAAATGAAACTCACCTAATGTATTTTGTAGTAAAAATACATATAATGAAACTGGACAATGCAGGGTTGACCTTGGATTCACGAACCTATATCATTTGTATATTTATTAATATACATAGTTGTAACCGTACAATATATATATAACTTTATTAGTTATATACTTTTAATAACATATATATTTCATATATTCATTTTGTTATTACTTTTCGTTATGTCATATGTATTAAATATATTTTTAACATATATATTTGTTTATTAATAATTAATAATAATAATAGTAGTTATAATAAAACCAAAATAATATTAGTAGTGGTAGAAATGATAGTAATTATAATACTTAATGATAATTATAATGATATTAATAATTATAATTGTAAAATATTAATTTTTACAGTTAATGATAGCTATATTACTGATTTTAGTAATTACATAATAATAATAATACCTATGATAATACAATTAACACTACTTATGTTAATATTAATAGTTCTATTATTTATAGAAAGATACTAATACTAATTGTAACAAATTGTATTACTTTAATAATAATAACAATACTAATCCTAATCATAGTTGTAACTAGGGTTATACTAATAATAATAATAAAGGGTAACTAATACTTATATTAGTATTAAATGATGATACTAATAACTAATGTTTGTAATACATAATAATAATAATAATACTAATAATTATGACTTTAATACCTAATGATAATAACTATAATAAAATCATGATATTTATAACAATTAATATTAATAATACTAACATTATTAATACTTTTAATTCTTCCAATTATGATGTTAAATATAATTACTATATTACTAATAATAACAATCTTAGTGATAATCATAATAATAATAATAATAATAATAATAATATTAATAATAATAATAATAATAATAAGAATAATAATAATAATGGGATAAGAATAAGGATAAAAATACTGATTTTATTTTATACCTAATAAAAAGAGGATCGGTGGTGTGGTTGGCGTCCACAAACAGATCGAGAATTCGATGAATTCGATCCACAACAACTCGAGATATACCCGTCATTAATTCAAAATCATCGATCATCATCCATCACCATCGATCAAGGTATCGATTCTTGAATTAATGAAATAGGTAATTGATTCATTAAATTTCCTAAATTTTTTTATCTCTGTATATATAATTACCCTGTACTTTTTAATTGTATCAATCATGAATGGTGAAATAATGGTGTTCTTGATGGATTTTGATTTGGGTATTTCATGGTAATCGAATAAAAATAATGAATTTGTTTGACATGATTTGAATCTGTTTGGGTCTGAATGAAATAGCAGAAGAATACAGCAGTAGTCTTGGCTTTCCAGGTTTGAATGATTTACGAGAAAGAAAAATTAAATAGCTGATTTTTAATAGTTCATAGTTTGATGATTACGGTGAAGATGATTTTGCAGGTTTTGGTTGGTGTATTACTCGTCGGACAGAAACAATTTGGTAGCAATAACATTTATAACGTAATCGAGTTGGTGGTGGCTTACTATGGTATAAACAGGAGGGCAGGAACGAGTATGGCAGTTGTAGTGGTGATCATTGATTTTGATGTTTTGATTTGGGATCAAGCTGTGGTGCAGGTAGCGGATGGAAGTGGGAGAGGGTGTTCTTTAGTGGTGATTTAAGAGGGGAGATGATGATAGTGTATAGTTGTAAACAGAGGAGCAGTTGCTCCTTCAATTCACGAGTAAATAGCAGCAATTTTTTTGGTTTGTATGGTTTGTTTAGGCTGTATAAGTATATAGCAAAAGCATATCATAACAGCAGCTTGATGACAGGGTTTCTTTGTGGTGGTGATAATGGTTGTGGGTGATCTTTTGGGTAGAAGAACATCGACAGCAGCAGCAGTCATTCTGCTAAAGTTATTGTAGAAAGCAAAAGGGCACAATCAACTAGCAGCAAGGTAATGCTAATGGTGATTGTATAAGTGAGTAGTAGTAAGTGGTTTGATGCCAAAATTTGTGTAATGGGTGATCTAATGTAGAGAGTGGTGTTGGTGTGGGTGTTATACCCGTAGTTCTATCTATGCACTCGTATGTATATATACATAAAGATAATAATAGGTGGAGCTGGTAATTGATAATGAAGAGTGAGGAATTGAATGTTTTGTCTATTGTTTTATAGCAATGTAGATGTAGATTCGGGAAATCAATCCATATAATTGAATTTGTATTTTTACTAATCGTCTTGTAATGAACTAACTTATTCATTTACCTTTATTAGACAGAAAGCAAATTTTGAAAGTGATGGAAAACAATTTCAACTCCATAATCCGTTTAGTTGTAGTGTTAGATGTAAATATATTGATAGTTATAATTCTAATAATATTACTAATAAATGATAAGAATAAAAAAAATTACTAATAGTTGGTACTTCATTTAATTGTAACTTATAATTTTTTTTTTATTCATTCTCCTATTAATTTTTATTTCTAATCTAAAATTTTTGTTCTCATCATTCTAACTTTTAAAATTATTAGAATTTTAATGTTTATATTTATAACATTTATAATAATATTAATAATAGCATAATAATGATAATACTATTAGTGTTAATAAGACATCTATATTTTAAGTATTTAATTTAATATATTACCATTATATATAATATATATAATATAACAACATATTTAAATATTTAATATTTATATATATTTTATATATTACAATATACATACAATATCAATTATGTATAAAGGTTATGTATATATATATATATATATATATATATATATATATATATATATATATATATATATATATATATATATATATATATATGCACACAATTGTTCGTGAATCGTCATAGTCAAAGGTTAACTGAAACCATATAAACAGTTCGAATATTTCATGACTCTACATTATAGGCTTTGCTTATCGTATCGAAATCAAATAAAGATTAAAGTTTAAATTTGATCGAAAATTTCTGGGTCATCACAGTACCTACCCGTTAAAGAAATTTCGTCCCGAAATTTGAGTGAGGTGGCAATGGCTAACAATAAAAATGTTTTCATGATGAATATGAGTTGATAAATTGAGTTTTATCATCATTGAGTAATATGGATAAAAATAATTCGATTATTCGAAGAGTACGAATGAAGCTATCACCAGAGAGTGAAATAAGAAAGTAAAGATTCATCTTAACTTTTGACAGAGTAAGGGTTGAATTTAGAAAATAAGGTGCGTCTTAACTTTTGACGTTGTCTTGGTTGAATTCCGGAATTTAAGGGATTTGAAGAAAATCTTCGAAATCTAAAAGATTTGATTCTTCAGCGAATAAGGAAATTTAGATTTCTATAATTAAATACATTGATCTGCCTCGATTCCTCTGTCTGATATTTTCACTATAAATTTTACCTTTTCCGTTCCATTAATCTTCACCACTTCAATACTCAATTCCCAAATTCAAAAGATCGTGAAATGCTTAATCCAGTTCTGATCCTTGTTCTTATTCTAACTATCACAATGATCATTCTCCTTTTCCAACTTCCACCAGAGGAATCTGCTTTCTTCTACTTCGCCCTTGGGTTTATAATGTTTTTAATTCTCCAGTGTTTTTATGTTGCGATAAACATTGATATACACGGTTTGTAATTTATGTGTTGTTATCGGGCTTTATATTCTCCCTTATATTTCAAAGCTTTATGCTTTTGTTTTCTCTTCTCGACTTCAAGTCAAGCGAATAATGGTCCAGAATTTGTAGATATAGAGTCTCGAATGATTATAATGTTCGAAGCAGGAAGGAACGTGATAGCACGATTTGATTTTCAAATTTATCAACATCACGGAAGATAGAACCATCAAGAATACATTTTCTTGATTTGTTCCGGAGTTAAGTAGGATGAAAGAGTTATGTAACATGGTACATGATGACGTTATGATCTGTGAATCATCACGTTCCATTTAGAAACTCAGCATGACTTACTGTAATATAATCACGTTGATCAAGTGTCATTATATTATACTAATTCATGCATCAGTTCCCAACATTACTTCAATAACATTCATATTTTAAGCTCGAAAGTTTACAGAATATAGAAACTAACAGTTTCTATATGATGTAACACTGATATCATGAAGAGATTAATGATTTCAGATAAGAATACTTATGAAAATATCTTCAGAAATATGGAGGATATTTATAATGAAAGATACGATGATATCTTGGAATTTCTAATATCGATGGATGATGAAGAAGATTTATCTGTAAGGGTTTAGATTCGGAAGCAAGGTATTTGCTAAAGACTTCATTAGAAATAGAATCATTTGGATTCTTTGAAGTCAAACTTATTCTTTGTGATTTGTCCACGGCTTCCTTCATAGTTTGGCATAATCCGCTTTTCAGTACTAAATTTCTATTGAATGTTTTCAATATAATGATACACAGGAAGCACGAGGAGGTATATAATTTCGGACGAGAATATTTATGAAAATATCCTCAGAAATATCGAAGATATTGATGATGATATTTTGAAATTTCTATGTTCGATGGTTGGTGGGGAACGACTTTCCGCAAGATTTTAACATGAGTACGGAGCAAGCTATTCATTGAAGGTTTCATTGGATCCAGAATTACCTGGATTCTTTGAATATATGGTATGGTCCTTGTATTTGTCCTTGGTCTTCTTCATAGATAGCTCAATCTGTTTTTCAATACCCAATTTTCTATCGAGCGTTCCCAACACTCCTTTCTTTATCATCAAACTTTTGGTCGTTTAGACCATCTACCATTTTTCTGTTTCCTCTGCATTTAATGCTATGATATCTGAATCATCGGTTATCAATTCGAGGTGGTTTCAGGAGAATTGTTTTTTTAAATGATTAAACGCTGATGGTAATATGATGGAATATGAAAGGTTCCCCGGTACTAATAAAAGAGCACGCATATATATCAAAGTTATAATAAGGTTGTTTTGAATGAAAAGTCGAAGTTGACTTGCTGGAGCTGTGACAAAATTGACTAATTTGACAAGAGATTGCAAAGTTATTTTCGATAATAATAACGCTAAAGGAATTAGCACAGCTATGCGTTAAACGTTTACTCAGTTTCTGAGAGTTTTCAGGTGCATAACTATATGCATCAATCTTTTCATCCGTAGATGAAGTGCGGTTGGTTCATCCTCTCGATTGAGGTGTTTTCAAGAAACATGAAAGGTTTGAATGCGGATTGTAATTGTCAAGATACAAATGAGGTTTAAGACGAAATCAAGTGGCAAACTTGAAGAATTGTTTAGTTTCATATGTTATAATCAATATTTTAATTCATTTTAATTGTCCAATGTTATTAGTCCACAATTGACAGTCCAATAATTCATATATAATTTAATATATAATATTCGAATTAATTAATACGTATCGTGACCCGTGTACATGTCTCAGACTCGATCACAACTCAAAATATATATATTACTTGAGAATCAACCTCAACCCTGTATAGAGAACTCGATCATTACTGCATATAGAGTGTCTATGGTGATTCCAAATAATATATATAGATGCGTCGATATGATATGTCAAAACCTTGTATATGTGTCCCGATATTTAAAGTGCGTAAAATAAATAACAGAAATTAAATGACGATAAATTAAATGCGTAAAGTAAATAACAGAAATTAAATAACGATAAATAAAATTGCGATAATTAAATTGCGATAAATAAACTGCGATAACTAAAATGTAATCAGTTAACTAGGAACAGTTAGCTAGGAACAGTTAGCGTGGATTCTTAACAAAATTTCAATTAGTTAATTCGTTTGTTTCTAACAACTTTTATTTTGTCCAATGTTTTCTTCATTATGTCACTTGTTGGATTGTGATAAATCAAAATCCAAATATGAAATTGAATAAAATAAAATAAAAAATGGTTATTCTGTGGTGAACAGATTTGTATCTCTGTAGATGTAAGTAAGATAGTAAATGGATGTTGAATCAGATTCGAAGAATGTACAGTATAACCTATTAAAGTGAAATCTAAATATTCCTCGGGTATTACCTACCCGTTAAAATATTTTCACCATTAACAGTTTATACGAAAGAATTTTTAATTACAATCTTTATGAAAATATACTTACAGATATATTTTCTTCAGATGTAATCATAGATTTAATGAGTTAATATAATATTAATCTCATTTGATTTACCGTTAGAACTAGAATATATAATCTCTAAAACATTGAAGATTACGTAATCGTCATGTCGGACGAAGATAGATGATGTAGAACGATTCGCAGATTGATGATTATGCTCGAGGTACATAATTGGATGTTTAGGTGTATGATGTGAACTTGAGTTGTTGGTGGTACTGGTATTGATGTTGGTGCTGGTGATGTTGCTGAAGCTGGTACGTTTTGCACCATATTCTCCAAATTGATTACTAGAGCGCGAAGTTCATTGACTTCTTGTATTACTCCGGAATGATTGTTGGTCGGAACGAGCGGATGAATAAGGTTTAGAATCTGAGTTATGATATAGTCGTGGCGAGATATTCGAGAAATGAGGGTGAAAATGGTGTTACGAACAGGTTCGCCGGTAAGTGCTTCAGGTTCTTCGCCAAAAGGTGAATTCGGTTAGTGGAAGGGATCGCCTTCTGCGCGTCTCCATTGATTAAGTCGACTACGAATCCATCAGATGAATTGGGGATGGATTATTGGTTGATTCATTCTACTGACGTTGCTTCCGGAGCTTAGATGACTATCCATTCGGAATAACTGTCGGGATAACTATCGGAATAGCTGTCGAAATTCGAGGGACTCGAACTAGTTGAAGGATTCATCTCGTACTATCAGATGAAGGATTTTCGATAAGAAATAGATTATAGGATGTAGATTAGTATCCTGCAATACATAATTTACATATGCATATGTAATACTAAAATCTCATAAGTTACGGAGGAATCTACGGAAGCTGTCAGGTAAAGATAACAATAAATGATACGCTACGATATGAATTAGCAGATACGCTAAGATATGAATTAGTAGCTTACGATTCATGAATTCTACGAAGTGCATTTTATTATTACTGCGGAGGTTATCTAAAGGATTTAACAAGAGTGTCATTGATTAGGTTTTCTCAGAAAGAGATGATGATGCTATACAAGCATTTCAATACACATGAAATGTGTTATGAATAATAGTGAGCTTATTTAAACCTTGAGCTTCTATGCCACAATATTAGGGTAGACAAAACAGAGAGGAGTTCGTGAAAATCACGGGCATGAAATTTGATGGAGATCGTTATTGTTGACAACAAGAATATTTTAATGATGAATACGAGTTGAATAATATAGCTTTATCACCTTTGAATAATATGGATAAAACGATTCGATTATAGGAAGAGTATAAACGAAGCTATCGTAAAAGATTGAAATGAGGAAATTAATTGTTCGCCTTAATTTTTGACGTAGTCACGATTGATTTCCAAAATTCAAGGAATTAAAGAAAATCTTTATAATCTTTATAAGATTTAATTCTCCGGTAATTAAGGAAATTAGGATTTCCTTTGACTAAATGCGATGAATTGCCTCGATTGCTGTGTCTGGAATTTCGTTATAAATTAGCTTCTTCCGTTTCATTATCTTCACCACTTCTATACTTTCTTTCGCAATTCATACTTTCGAAAGATTCGTCAATATGCTTCATCCAGTTCTAATTCTGGATATGGTCCTGACTTTTATATCTATCGTTCTTCTTTTTCATTTGTCACCGGAAGAGTCAGTTTACTTCTACTATACTCTTGAATTTATAGTGTTTTTAGTTTTCCCGTGTATTTATATTGCTATACGCATTGATATACACGGCTTGTAATTTCGGTGTTGTTATCGGGTTTTTTATTTTCCTTTATATTTCGGAGCTCTATGCTCTTGTTTTCTCTTCTCGACCTTAACTAAAGCGAGTAATGGTCCAGAATTCGTAGGTATGAAGTTTCGAATGAACATAATTAATGTTCTAAGAAAGCAATTGTAATAGCACGATCTTGATTTGTCAAATTACCAGAATATCCGAAAAAGACCAAATCATCAAGAAATATATTTTCTTGATATGTTTAGAGGTTAAATACAATGAAAGAGTTATGTAACATGGTTCATTATGATTGTAAGGTCTGTGAATCATCATCTTCCATTAGAAATTTAGCATGACTTACTGTAATATAATCATGTTGGCCTGACGCCATTATATTATACTAATTCATGCTTCAATTCCCAACACTTCTCCAGAAATCATTCATAATTTAAACTCAAATTTTATAAAATATAGAAACTTAAACAATTTCCTTTACGATGTAATAAAAATATCGCAAAGAGATAATTAATTGCGGACAAGAATCGTTATGAAGATATCTTCAGAAATATAGAGGATATTTATAACGAAAGATACTATGATATCTTAGAATTTTCTAAGATCAAATGATAATGAGGAAAATTCTTCTGTAAGGATTTAAGATAAGTAAGGGGCAGGGTAATTGCTATTGATTTCAGCAGATATAAAATCATCTAGATTCTTTGAATACAAGTTTAGTCTTTGTGATTTATCCACAGCTTCCTTTTTGCTCAATTCGTTTTTCAATACCAGATTTTCCTTTGAGCTTTTCTAACATACAATTCTTTATTATCAAGCTTTTAGCCATTAAGACCTATCTATAGCTTTTGCTGCTTCATCAGCATTCATAAGGTTGACGAATCTAAATCATTGGTTATCAATTCGAAGTGTTTTCAAGAATTTTGAAATTGAGCGTTGAACGCAGGATGTAACCGTCAACGGGTCTAATGGTTGACGAAGAAATTTTGTAAATTTCAAAAGTAATGAATGATAATTTCGGTGGTTTGATGTGATAATTCATTGCAGAATACGAATGAATATAAATCATGAATGTAGTGATCTTTAGGAAGATAACACCTGCTAAAGCTTTACTTGGATTCTGATATGTCCAAATTAGAATATGCAATTGAATTTGTATGAAAATGGTTGTTCTTTAGTGAACAGATACATATATCTTGTGAATGTAAGTAGGATAGCTACTGATTATTGAACCAGAATTTGAAGAATGTACAATGTAACATATTAATGTGAGATTTAAAAATTTCTCGGGTATTACCTACCCGTTAAAATATTTTCACAATTAACAGTTTGTACAAAAGAATTTTTAATTACAATCTTTATGAAGATATACGTTCATATATGTATTCTTCAGATGTAATATAGATTTAATGAGTTAATATAATATTAAACTCATTTGGTTGGAACGAGAATAAATAATCTTCAAAACTTGAGAGATTACATAATCGTAGGGAAATATTTATCTAATGAAGTTATGAATCAATACTTCATCGTTCATTGTTATTGATATACCTCGGTATATGATGTTGATGCTCATGGAATCCTTGTGAACTTTGCAAGGCACGAATAATGTTCTTTTAAAAAGTTTCGAGAACATCGAAAATAGAAGTGTAAAATCAAACATGTATTTGAATAATACATTTGGTTTATTATGAAATGGAGTTTATTATGCTGAAGCAATGATTAACGATTGTTAAGTGATTAACGAAGGATGTACATCATAGCGTATTAGTGATATGAATTAACCAAGTAGTACATACTAGTTAAAATTCACACGTAATAGCTTAGTACGAAAAGATTTATTATTGTCTCAAACCATATATATATAAAGTATACATATATAATTCTTCAGAAAGAATGAGTCAATACATCTTAACTCATTATTACTAATATTCCTTGGTATCTATGGGGCGTATGATGTTGATGTTTGAGGTACTGAGTGTGATGTTGAGGCGTGGGATGCGGATGTTGTTATTGGTGGTGATGCTGATGGTGCTTACAGTGCTTATGGTGTTGGTGATGTTGGTGCGGGTTATGCTGCTGATGCTCTCAGATTTTGCACCATATTTTTCAGAGCCACTACTTGAGCACGAAGCTCGTTGACTTCTTCTATTATTCCGGGATGATTGGCAGTTCGGACGAGTGGATGAATAAGATCTAGAATTCTAGATATTATATACTCGTGGCGGGATATCCTGGAAATGAGGGTGAAAATAGTATTCCGGATTGGTTCGTCGATAAGTGCTTCAGGTTCTTCACCAATAGGGCAATGAGGTGGGTGAAAAGGATCACCTTCTTCACTTCTCCATTGATTAAGACAACTACGAACCCATCCCCAATCCATCCAAAATAAATGATGGCTGATTAGTTCGTTCGTTCCGGTTACGCTGCCGTTGGAGCTCGAGGAGTTCGAGGAATCCATATTATGTGTTTGAAATAGGGTTTGATATGAAATAAGTGTTGGATACTGATTGATATATTCTTCTCCTTGAATACGTATATATAGCAAAAAGATTTCCGTAATTTACGGAGAAAATTTAGGAAAAGTGTTAGACAAAGTCTATTGGGATAGATACGATAAGATATGATTTGTCTATACTCCATTTATGGAATAACTACAGTATGACATGTCAAGATAATAAAATGATAAGTATGTAATCTGATAATCTTTCGATTAAAGACTTTCAATTCATAATGGCCTATTCAGGTCTATGGGCTTGAGCTATGGGATCCTTTAAATCGGTAATCCAAACCCTTCCATTCTAGAGTTTCGTAGACGCCACTCGTCAAGAAAATTCAATGATAAAAAATAACGAGAAATCAAAGATTTTGAAAGTGAATATGAATAGTAGAGATTTCAAGAATCATGGATAACATTTCATGTAATACATATGTAATACACAAAACTATGATAGATGACAAAGGAATGTCGAGAATTTCAGAAATCATGGTGTCGCATTTAAATGTGGTGGCGGAATTAGATAGTACTTAGGAGAGTGAGCAGAGTTCTTAGGTTGGCTAGGCATTCTAAGAAAGATTAAAGAATTTAATAAGTAAAGTTTCTAAGGTATAGTGTAGCATTTAACAATTAAAGGTAACAATTAAAGGAACTATAGTCAAGAAAAGTTGTAGTCCTACATTGCTAAGGTACCTAATAATATAAGGCACACATAAAATACAATCCTGGTTCTCTATAATAAAACTGCTCTGATACCAATTCTGTCACACCCCCAAATAGGGCCTGTGGTATTTGTGACTAATTATATCAAATCACAGTTGTATAAATGAGAACGACTCTATATGAGATATTTTATTGAGTTTTGCAGCGGAAGATAAATAGATTACATTGTATTTAAAACATTAAATGTTTTTAAATGAATCGATAAGTAATGCATGAAGACTCTAATCATGGCAACCAATCATCATTCAAAGTAGCAGATATACAGCGGAAGCAATATTTAAGTACCTGAGAATAAATATGCTTAAAAAGTCAACACGAGGTTGAGTGAGTTCATAGGTTTGTCATAAATAATGATTTCTGTAATAGATGTAGACCACAAGATTTTTATTTATAAAATTAGATCTCGCAGGGATCTAAAAGTAGTGCCAAGTTTGTGATATTTAGACTAAACAGTTTCGAAGTTTGCCCCGTGACAAGTTGTACTGTCCTTGTCGGTTTGAATCATTATTAAGTAATACAATGACTTGGTCAAATGTATCGAGGACGTTACTCCCGATAGGCCTACCCCCAATAATTAAGAATGCGTTATGTAAAAGCAATTAAAAATATCACAGTGGGGACTTGCAGGACATAGCCAGATATAGCACAGTTTAATAGTTGGTACTTGTGTCTAACGTGTAAAACAGTTATAAAAGTTACGCATATATTCTCAGCCCAAAAATATATATAAAAAGGGAGCTATGAAAACTCACGATACTGTATTTTGTAGTAAAAATACATATAATGATATTGAATAAGTGTAGGGTTGTCCTCGGAATCACGAACCTATATCAAGTATATATATTAACACATATAATCGTAATCAAATAAGTTTATATATATTCTATGTATAAGTATTTGTTTGATAAAATGACTTTAATAATGATAATGAATAAATAGTTGTATTATTTTGTAATAACAATAATAATACTAGTAGTAAAAATGATAATAATCATGATAAAAATAATAATAATAATAATAATAATAATAATAATAATAATAATAATAATAATAATAATAATAATAATAGTAAAAATAAAAGTTCTTATAATACTTAATAATAGGAATAATTAAAATGTTATATATTAACAATAGTAATGATGTTAATAATTTTTGTAATATTCATAATGATAATGGTAATATTCATAAAAATAATAATAATGGTACTGGTTATAGTAAAAAATGATAATAATAATAATAATAATAATAATAATAATAATAATAATAATAATAATAATAATAATAATAATAATAATAATAATAATAATAATGATATTTTTTGTAAAAATGATTATAATGATAATACTTTTTAATAATAATAATACTAATAAAGATAATCATATTAGTAATAATAATAATGATAACGTTAATGATAATACTTATAAATATAAAATGATACTAATAGTAATAACAATGATAATCATAATAATTTGTATTGTTTTCAAAATAATAATAATAATAATAATAATAATTCTAATCATAATAATGATAATAATATTTAAAATGATAATAATAATGATAGTTTTAATAATACTACTAATAATCTTAATGATATTAATTATAATACTTATAATGATGTTAGTAGTAGTAGTAGTAATAATAATAATAATAATAATAATAATAACAATAATAATAAATAAATAAATAAATGAGAAACTACCTTAATAAGCTTTTCTAAAAAAAATGCCCACCACCGGGCTCGAACCCGAGACCTCTCACTAACCGTATTTCTGATTAAACTCCCCCTATTTTCATTTAACCCGTATTTCAAATTCATCTTCTTCTTCATCATAAAAACCAATTGAGCAGGGTGATTAATCTTTCAGCGAATTACTTATTAAATTTTAAAACGAATTAGAATCGATCAATTAATTGTTGGATGGATTTAACAGAAACGAAAAAAAAAAATAGCTGCAGCAGTAACAGAAAAAAATATATAATTTAAATGGTGATTTTGAATTTAAGACTGTTTTGGCTAAAGATTACAACACGAAATAGTTTTCAAATCATACCTAGAAACTTTCCAAATCATCAATTGAACTTGTAACATCAAAATTAATTCGAATTTTACCAAGAACACAACCTTTGACTTTTTAGAAAAATAACTTTGACTCGAAAATTGGAATTCAATACAACGAATTAGAATTTGATATTTTACAGGTAGTTTACGTGGGTGATTCCTAACAAGACCACATTTAAGGATTTGAAATTAGATTTGAAATCGAGCTTTTGACAATAATAACCAAGAACAGAGATCGGCTATTTTTTATATATTTATTTGATTTTTCGGTTCTCCTCTTCTTGAATTGCAGACGAGATTTTTATAGAGTGTAAAGGAGATTAGTTTAATCACAACGATTCAATTTTCGTGGATGTTGACTGGGTCACAGCAGAGAAGAACAAAAACAGAAGAAAAAAATATCACGTTTAAATAAAAAAATAAAAGCAGGTCACAATTTATAAAAAAAAATTAAAAAGCAGATCTGATAAATATTTAATCTGATTCGTTCATTATTTCTGACTTTTTAGTTTATTTTTTTATTGATATTGTTATTAAATATATTAATAATTGATTAATAAATATATTAATAATAATACCTTGATAATATTATTAATAATAATAAAATTAATAATAATGATAATAATAATATAAATAATAATAATGATAATAATAATCAAAATAATAAAATGATATTAATAATAATTATCTCAATAATAATAGATAATAGATAATAATAATATTTACTAAATATCAAAATAATATTAATATTAAGAAAAATGATAATAATCATAATAATTTTATTATTAATACAACAAATTATGTTTATTAAATCTGATGTTAACATTATTATTAATGTTAATAATAATGATGAAAGTGATATTATGATATTTTTACTTATAATTAGATTTAATATGTATATTTAAATATATACATTTTTATTTACAGTTATTTGTTCGTGAATCGTCGGAATTGGTTGAAGTTTAAATGAGTCAGCTCAAAAAAATTTTTGTGGCTCACTTTAACGTGTCGAAATCATATCAAAATTAGGTTTAAATTTAGGCAAAAATTTCCGGGTTATCAAAACTTGTGTTTATGATCTTCATGTAACTTGAAGATCTAGTCTTTTGCTTTAAGGATCTTCAAGAACATTAAAGATCCAAGCTTTCTAGTTTAGGGTTTCATTATTTTGTTAAAAATCTTAGCTTTTTAGCTTATGGTCTCATTACTTTTACTAGATCTTAGCTTTCTAGCTTATGGTCTCATTAATCAGGTAAAGATCCAAGCTTTCTAGCTTAGGGTTTTCTTAATACTTGAGATCTAAGTTATTATGGTAGATCTCACTTACTTGGAACCTTTTTATGATTGTTGTGATGATAAAGATCAAGTCTTCATCATCTCATATGATGAAGATGCATAAACTTGTGTAAAAAGGACAAAGGTTGAAGCTTTATTAGGTTTATGCAATAAAGAGGCAACCTTGATGTTCAAAACTTGTAGAATGATAGCTTTTACTCTTAGTTGTGTGTTGATGGTTGAAAATTGGTCAAAGTGATGCTAAAATATCAAAGAGTTGTACACTTGAAGCTTACACGCATCAAGGAAGAGAACCGTGATGAGCATCAAGCACCAAGAAACCCACCGGAGCACTTGTTTTCTGTTTTTCTAGGGCTGATCAGACTCTTAGACTTCTTGAAAATTGATTTTTGGATAGTTCGTTTCAAGTAGATGACTTTTCATTTTGGCCTCGCCTAAATCCAATATACGGTTTAGGATTTATAGCCTTCCGAAAGTCACTACGCCTTTGTAACGACGTGCTAAAAATTCTGACCTACTTGAACTTAAACCGTCACCACGGTCAAACAAAGATGAGTTAGGTTATGAAAATTGGATAGTGGTTAGAAGACTCACATATGGAGCCTTGGCCACTGACCACGCATCTTTTCGTTTTGTATAGAGGTCATAGCAGCTGTCCAAAGTCAGCCTTTTGTTTCGATCTCTATTCTTGATGAAAACTTACTTTATCTTTTACGAATGATGATGACGATGATGATGTTTAGGACTTTACTTACGTACTTTTAAACCTTTTGAGACAATATACTAACTTAGCGACCTTTGACTTAGGTTGACGACCTTTCGGACCGACTTACCACTTGCATACTTTTCCTATCGACTTTACCGCACATTCAATGTGAGTTATAGCTTCCCGTTTTACTTTACTATTCTTGGGACTGAGAATACATGCGCTTTTTATGTTTTTTACATACTAGACACGAATACTTAAACTTTACATATGTGTGGGTGATATAACGGCACAAACATTCCCCTTAGCATGGTAACATTTAATCATTGGTTTTTGAACCGGTGAACGCGAATATTAGATATGGATCCATAGGGTTTGACATCCCCACTCGGGCTAGTCATGCTAGCATTTAACGGGTGTTTGATACTTCGAGGACATACGCACTCGCCAGGTGTACTTTTAGGGGGTATTATTTTTACGTTAAGTTAGTTACCAGGTGCCCACGGATAAGCATATACTTTTCATACTGTTTTGAATATGAAATTTCGTGGTCTACATTACATTACTAAATACAAACTATAGCTCACCAACATTCGTGTTGACCTTTTGAGCATGTATTTCTCAGGTTCTTAGACGTTGTTGCTTCCACTGTTAGACTTGCTGTCTTGGTGTTATAGACTTGCTGTTACAGACTCGCTGTGTTAGACTTCCGCTACATTACTTAGAGATGTCTCAATCATGGAACTTTTATCTTGCATTCACAACTTATGAATAATGGCTTGTAACGACCTTTGTGTCACGTTATCTTTTGTAAAACGTTATCCTTTTGAATGCAAAACTTGTTTTAAAACAACATGTAGTATTGTACCATGTAATGGACCTGTTGTTGACGATTCGTACATGATGGTTTTGTACGTCGCGTCACATCTCAAGATTACACAATAGAATTACATTGTAATTTTCACATTTAACACTAAGGGGGAGATTGTTAGGACCTCGAAGTATGTATAGTGTTAATGTGAAACATGCTTATTAGAAGGTTCCTTAGAAGAGGGCTATATAAGGAACCTAAGTAGTCCTAATTAGATAGCCATTGCATCGTAAACTAGTTTAAGAAGCTGTGAAATGTAAATATACCGGTTCTCTCTAATACCGAATCTGTTCTTCACTTACCGAGTCTCACTCTAACTCATCACATCTTCTAGTCTCACTATGATCTGACCTATCACTCTGAGCCGATAACTACGTTCTATTAGTTGGAAAAGCGATTGAGTTTAAAGCATAATCGGAAAGTATCTCAACAACATACACAAATCATAACGTTATTTCGGCATTATAACTAACTACATTATAGCATACAATAAAGATATCTACTCGCTAATCATGGTAACAATATCATAAATTATAATAATGGAAGAATTATATAAAGACAAAGGATAGAAGTACCAGTAGATTAAACGAGTTCCGAAAATACCAAAGTGACAACTTCAAACTCCAGACCGCTCCTAGTACAATCTTTGCGTTCTTCTCTGGGTACTAATTATCCCGCACGGAGTCGAAGACCTTGAAAGTATGACTAATTATTGTAGAAATAGAGAGAAAGAAGTGAATTGAAGTGTGTGAAAAATGGATGACAAATGGCCCCTTTAAATAGTTGTTTTTTGGTTGGGCCGGCTGGCAGGCCGGCTTGGCAGGCTGGCGTCACAGGCCGGTGCCAGAGGCCGGTTCCTGGGCAGCCCGTTACTTGTGGCCGTTTCTTATAGCCGGTGGCCAAGCCATAAGGCAAGACGGCGCCATATGGTAGGCCGGTGGGCAGGCCGGTGTGGTAGGCCGGTTCTTGCCCCTAGTATTACTGTTTGCTTGGATCGTTTTGCTCGTTCCCGGGATCGTAACTTGGTTTCTGGGGTTGTAACCTATCTTTCACCGTTTTCGCTCTAGAATCTTCGTTTTTGCTCCGAATCTCTATATTCTTTTTGCACCATCTTTGTAATTACTTGATCTTCAATTTTAACCAAAAAAGTGAGTATTTTGGCGATAAAGCTTGGAAGTTTATTGTTTTTGGGCCTCAATACAGGGCTGAAAATGTGTCTTTTTAGCCGATATCGATCCTCCGTGATTTTTGGATACACGTGTCAGATGTTGGTTGATTTATTTATGCGAAATATCCATAACCGACTTGAGCTTAGCATTGATGTGGCATGTGTGCTGCTCACGCACTTACTTAAGGGCTTATGCATAGAAGCTGCCTTCCGGGCTTACACATGATGATGGGAAGCCTGGTATAATCGCAGAACGGTGGACGTCTGTGTTGGTCCCGAAGTAACAACGGGAAGTTTGTAAAGGAGGGGGTGAATACAATTATTATTGCTAATTAAGATTGATTATCAGTTAAACAATTAAATCAAAGTCACAAGTAATTTTCAACGTTATTCTTTTTATTGATATAATCTCAAAGAATCGCGGTTATCCTTGGCGGAAATGATAAACGGTTGATACAGTTTACACCTAATAGCTTTCAACAAATTAATCTTACAGGTTGGACACTACTGATTTAATACCCACACCACTAATTTATACAATTATGGTTTCATCTATTTATAAGGGTTTTAATAACCCTATAATCGATATATTGTCTGCTAGTACAAAGGTTGTTTGTACCAAGCCGACAACTGTGTCCGGAAGCACGTGGTTTTCATTTCCTTCTTTGATACCCCTTTGGACTTTCGTTTTGATTAAAGAAATGGAATGTGGGGTTCCCTAGGCGTTAATAAAGCTAAAACCATGAACTGCACATGGTTAATCTTCTGCATACCTACGTTGTCATGTAAGGTCACTTGTCAACCGCCGAATCGTGTTCTTCTCTATTCAACTTTGTCTTCGATGTCAGTTGAATAGTGCCAATTGATGTAGATAATACAAGAAACGATCATGCTTGTAATGGAGCATGATTTCTCTAAGTGTTGTGTGCTGTCTAGCCTCTGCTGATTCTTCAGTTACTTCTTATTCTATGATTGATCTTGTTGGTTCTGCATTGTTTGATAGTGAAGGCAATATACTAAATACTTAGACATAGCAAACAATGTTGTTTAACAAATAAATAAACTTATGTTGGCCTGCACATTACAACTAGTGTTTATAACTATGTTTTGTCATAATTAAATCTTTAATTCTGTACGGGACTCAATAGTCTGTTTAATAAAAAATGTTATTACTGCCGTCTTTTATGCGTTTCGAGCGTTCCTTTCGTATAAAAATGATGTTTTTATGTGTGTAGCCTATAGAATACACCATTAATTTGCTTGTATGATGGTGACATATTGATTTTTGGCACCGACCAAGATCAAGTGGATAAAACCAAGATATTTTTTTCATCAAAGTTCTTTATGAATGATATAGGAGTGGCAGATGTTATCCTTGGAATAAGGATTAAAATAGATGAGAAGGATATCACAATCACCCAATGTTACTACATAGAGAAAATTCTGAAAAAAATTCAATTTTGAGAATTGTTTTCAGGTTAGTACTCTTATCGATCCGATTTAAAGCTTTTGCCAAATTCGGGGAAGGCGGTGAAACAACTTGAATACTATCAGTCAATAGGTTGTTTGATGTATTTTATGACAAGCACAAGACCAGATATTGCTTATGCCATGGGAAAATTGAGTAGATTTACAAGCAACCCGGGTACTCACCAGTGTCAAGCTATTAATAGAGTGTTCAAGTACTTGAAGATTACCATGGATTATGGTATCATATATTCCATATTTCCTCCTATCGTAGAAGGATATATGGATACAAGTTGGATTACTAATGTTAAGGATCATTCTTCTAAAACTGGTTGGATATTCCTACTTGGAGGAGGAGCTATTTCATGGGCATCGAAGAAACAAACGTGTATTACAACTTTGACCATGGAATACGAGTTTGTAGCTTTGGCGGCGGCTTGTAATGAAGCTAAATGGTTGAGGAATTTAATTTGTGAGATTCATTTATGGACGAAACCTATCACTCCTATATGTATACATTGTGATAATGCTTCAACTTTGGCTAAGGCTTATCACCATATGTATAATGGAAAGTATAGACACATAGGTGTTAGACATAAAATGATTCGAGAGTTGATCACCAATGGAATAATTTCTTTTGACTATGTAAGGTCACAACAAAATTTGGCCGATCACTTGACCAAAGGATTAGCAAAGGACTTAGTGCACAAGTCTTCTATTGGTGTGGGATCGAGGTCCATTTAGATATTCCATAATGGGATACCCAACTCCCATCAAGTACAATGATAGGAGCTTAATTCAATGTGAAAAGCCTACTATTTGAAGATTGGAACACATGTAAACATGATCCTAAGATATGTGTTCAGACCTGCAAGATAATCTTAGGGTGGATGTTTAACACTTCTTAATAGTTTTCATGATAAATTATGTTGTAGGAGCAAGATTGAAGAAAACTACCTATATGGACATGAAATTTTGACACTTCAAGAACGCTTGGACTTGACTTTTGATATGTTCATGAGTGAATTGGGACACATGATTTAGTGTGATTCCATATATCATTTTGGTATATTGAATTTATGAGGAATATTCAAATGAATCCAAATTTTAAGTTGAGATCCAATGGACCAATCAGAGTACGACATGTGGTGCGACAATCACATGTGAATGAAAAAAAAAATTAAAAAAAAAATTTTGAATTTTTTTCGGAAATTATTTATTTAATTTTTTTTCAATCACATGTGATTGGATTTAACATGCAGTAAATTACTGTAACACCCTGTTTTTTTATCACAGCGGAAGACTTCATTTATATAAATACCCTTAGTTAATTACAACCATGATTACCATAAATCATTATTTAATTACAAACCACCGGTGTTGCATTAAACGACTAGTTACATATTTACAAACGTTAAGACATCAAAGTTCGTCTTGTCAAACATATCTTTAACCCGACTCATGTCCCTACCAGCACTAATATCCAAAACCTGCGAGGGAGGAGGTGAGGGGTTAGCACGAGGCTAAGTGCATGGAACTATCAAAAGGTCTAGCATACAGTACCAACTTGTACTCCTACAACTGTAACAACTTAACAACATACAACAACAACAACTGGGAACTATGCTCCAACTAGAGGATCGGCGGCTTGTACGGGCACACGACCACTAGCTGATCAAGCTAGAGTCTACCGATACTCCTTACTAATGAAACCCCAGTATAGTCATCCACACGTAGGTGATGCGTCATTCAGCACTATACTCAACAAACAGTAGCCAACTGGACCCAACCACAACTAGGTTGACCTCTCTGAGATGAACCTAAAATATCAAGGTTCCAACAACAACAACAACAACAACTTGTGCACATACAACCAGTCAACAACTACTAGTACTACTACTATAGGCAACTAATACTACTACAAGCATGGCAACCTTAAACTGCGATCAACGGTACAACATAACTACTAAACATGACAACTAATCAACAATATAAACATAGTAGCGCAACTTGCTACTCTATACTATACCAGAAGATAATCCCACTCACCGAATACCAGCAACTACTTAGATTCTCACTACTGAGCGTTGTTCTTGTCTTTTTCACCTAAGAACACCATAAACATAGTTAGTTTATGTTCATTAGCACTAAACAGTACAATACAGCAAATTAGTATCAAAAGCGCTACTAAAAGTCCACCTAGAAAACAGCCATTAAACAACAACAGTCAGCAATGATCTACATCTGTACGGTTGTAGGTGTAACCGTACGGTTACTAGTCCCTTCTGTACGGTTTCATCATGTATCCGTACGGTTGCACACTCACTGCCGGGTTGCACCAACACCACTGCATCTGTACAGTTGCATATGCACCCGTACGGTTGCACAATGTACCCATGCGGTTGCAGGCTGCAACCGTACAGTTGTGTTCATCGAGCAGCAGCAGCAGAAACTGACGGGTTTCGAGCCAAAATCACCCAAATCTCGATTTCTAAACGTTTTGACACCAAAATCCGTTTAGGAAACATTTATAACAACTAAAGGAACATAAACCCCAAAGAATTACATCAAAACAACATCTAAATCACTTGATTTTGACCAAAAAGCCATTTGTACCAAAACCTAACCAAAAACTCTTTTAACCACAGATTACATCATGAAAACAAATGATTCTTACCTTGTTATGACCACGAAATCAGTAACAACTGATTACACAACACAATTTAGACTCTAATTCGAGATTCAAGAGATTAGGGTTTTCAAGCATGAGAGTAAATTAGGTACGGGATGTTTCTAGAGAGAAGGAGGGAAATGAGCTGAACAACCAGCTCATGGTCACTTATTTGGGTTAAAACCCATACCCCTCAACACACGGGTATATATCAGTTATCTGAAATCTTACGTACCTCGTCAGACAGTCCTAACGGAGTCCAAATTAAATAAACGAACTTGTTCTGTGGCCCTTGTTACAAACTGGTCTTAACCAAATACACAAATAATTATAAACATATAATTATTATAATAACATACTAACACCCTCAAGGTCAAAAGGGTCTTTTCAGCTAAGCCCGATAACATGATGTTACAATTACATGTGATTGTAAAACTCAATCACATTTAATTCTGCATGTCAAATCTAATCACTTGTGACTGAACAAAAAAAATATAGAAAAAAAATTGAAATTTTTTTTCTTCAATCACATGTGATTGGATTTGACATGTAAAATCACATGTGATTAGGTTTTATAATCACATTTGATTGAAATTGACATGCTAAATTTTCAAACAAAAATCGAATTTTTTTTTCAAAAAAAAACATTTTTTTCAATCACATGTGATTGTCGCGCTACATATCGCGCTCTGATTGGTCCGATGGATTTCAAGCAAATTATTGGATTCTAGGGATTACAATATGTTGAAAGTGGAAGTGATCCTTTGATATTCTACACGAATTGGGTGAAGTATGGAGTGCACGTTCGTCAAGAGTTAGAAGGAACACTTATGGTGGATTGAACTTGGAAAGGCTAAATAATGTAATCGATCTCGATCTGTCTTTCAAACCTATATATTGGACATTGGTGCATCGCGCAGAAGCGTTACGCATCGCACAACACAACAGAGTTTGGCAACCTGGAAGTTGAGTTTTGCACAGGATTCGATATAGTGCATTTGTGCGCCGCGCAATTTGCTTGAACTCCTCGCGGCTGACAGAAATGGGAAACAGAAAAAGTCATGGAATATGGAACTTTGTTTCTAGTTATTTGGCGCGCCCCGCCATACAACTGCGCGCCGCGTGAAGCGACCCATCCTAATCTATCCGGACGAAGTCCATATCGATTATAAACAATTCACAATAGTTGATTACATCGCGAGGTATTTGACCTCTATATGATACATTTTACAAACATTGCATTCGTTTTTAAAAGACAAACTTTCTTTTCATCGAAAGTTGACATTATGCATACCATTTCATAATACATCCAACTATATTTGACATAATAAAAATCTTGAAGAACTCAATGACTCGAATGCAACGTCTTTTGAAATATGTCATGAATGACTCCAAGTAATATCTCTAAGATGAGCAAATGCACAACGGAAGATTTATTTCATACCTGAGAATGAACATGGTTTAAAGTGTCAACCAAAAGGTTGGTGAGTTTATTAGTTTATCATAAACAATCATTTCATAATTTTAATAGACCATAAGATTTCATATTTTCAATTCTCATAAATAAACGTCCCATGCATAGAGACAAAAATATCATTCATATGGATTGAACACCTGGTAACTGACATTCATAATATGCATATAAGAATATCCCCATCATTCCGGGATCCTCCTTCGGACATGATATAAATTTCGAAGTACTAAAGCATCCGGTACTTTGGATGGGGCTTGTTGGGCCCAATAGATCTATCTTTAGGATTCGCGTCAATTAGGGTGTCTGTTCCCTAATTCTTAGATTACTAGACTAAAAAGGGGCATATTCGATTTCGATAATTCAAACATATAATGTAGTTTTAATTACTTGTGTCTATTTCGTAAAACAGTTATAAAAGCAGCGCATGTATTCTCTGCCCAAAAATATAAAGGGTAAAAAGGCAAATGAAACTCACCTAATGTATTTTGTAGTAAAAATACATATGACGACATTAAACAAGTATAGGATTGGCCTCGGATTCACGAACCTATATCATTTATGTATAGATTAACACTCATATTGTAATCGAACAAAATTATATCATTTTTGTATTAATAACCTATATGTTTTCATATATTCATTTTTTATATTTAAAATAAATAAAAATATAAATTTTGTTATGTTATGTGTATCAAATATATTTTTGTATATATTTAAATTACAATAATACTAAAATAATATTAGTAATGATAAAAATAATAATAATGATAATAGAGTTAAAATTTATACTTTTAGTATTAATAATAAGATGGTAACTTTAGTAAAAAAATGATACTCTTAATTAAAATGTTAATTTTAATAATAGTGAACACTAATAATAATAACTTTAAAAATAATAATTTTACTAATAATAATAATGATAGTAATTGTAATTTTTTTTATAATAATAATACTTGTAACATTAACAATAATAATAATAATAATAATAATAATAACAATAACAATAATAAGGAAATAATAAAAATATAATAGCTACCTCAAGTGTAAGCCTTTCTAAAAAAAGACTTGTCACATACGGGACTCGAACCCGCGACCGCTCATTCAATCCTAACATTCTTAACCGTCAGTCCAAGTTTGTTTTTGTGACTTAATTCGTAACCCACTTATACATATATCTCGATCTATCTGCCTCAGCCCAACATGTAAACCAGTTGGGTCTTGGCCCAAGTATAACCCGAATCGAGTTATGGCCCAACCGAATAAATTCATAACTCTCGGCCCAACAACAACTTCTTACCCAATATACACAAGCCCAATAGCCAGATTATCAGGAATGCTTTCATAAAATAAAAAAAATATATATACACTTGCCTAGATTCGAACCCATGACCCTTTGTTTATGCACCAACACCTCTGACCAATACACCATCTCATACTTTTCTGAATTAATTACTACCCCAATCTTTATAACCTAAATATCCTGCTACTACTCTCTCCTTCCTAGTGAAATTAGTCTGTCGCCCAAATATATATATATATATATATATATATATATATATATATATATATATATATATATATATATATATATATATATATATATATATATCCCACTAATCATACAATAACCCAAATCATAATCATCACTCGTTTCATCATCATCATACATGAATCATCACTATATCATCACGATCATCATCTTTATGTGCATCATCATCATCAAATGATCATCATCGCTATCATCATCAACATCTTCATCATTTTTTGTTTCTTGATCTCATCATCATCTTTGCTATCCTTAACCGGAATAGTAACGGTAGTAAATGGGTGTTAGTATTTGAGGTTGTTCTAACCAGAGAGAGAGAGACAAAATAGCTGCATTAGCAGCGACTCGTGACAAAAAAAAATATATATTTCCTACTTACGATGATAGTTATAGGAGAGAGAGTAGAGAGAGATTGGTGATTTACAAGGTGATGAGGAGAAGATGGTGGATGCCGTTAGTTCCTGGTGGTGTAGGGTGATGTTCCGGTGGAGGAGGGTGGCGGCTGTTTCAAGATGGTGCTTGATGGGTGTTTCGGTAATGAGCAGAAAAAAAGAAAAACACGGTTCGATGTGGTGGTGTTATACAGAGGTGGTGGTTACTTGGTGATCTTATGGTGGTGATGGATGGTCTCCGATGGTTGTAAAATAATGGGAGATGGTGGTTTGATTATGGTGTATGATGATGGTTCTCGGTGATCACAATCAAGAGAGGGAGATCACTAGGGTGGTGACGGTGGAATTGGTGTCGGGTGATGATGAGCCGAGGGTGGTGTAAGAGTTTCATCAAAGAAGGTGGTTTTCAAGGTGGTGTTCACGATGATGGTTAACCGTAGGTGGTGGTGATCATGGTGTACCCGATGGTGGCGAAAGTTGAGGATTGAAGAAAGGGAAGTAGACACAAGGTTGAGGTTGATCAATTATTTCCCTACATGTATCTGTTAGGATATATATCCATATAGGTTTTATATTTAAATAATATATTAATAATTATAATAACAATAAATTTAACACATGTGGGTTTAAGTAGAACAGTAAGCCATCACACTTATGGATTTTAATACCGACACCATTTTAATACGGAGTGCTACATCGTGCTTCTTTGCTAAACAGTTATACATAAAAGTGCTCCTAAAAATTCCAAATTTTTAGATTAAATATATTTAATTATTTCACTCATTTACTATATGAAACCTGATCAAAAAGGTTCAATAATTTTTTATTTTCTGTTCCAATTATTATGTACGGAGTACAAAAACTTAGGTTGAAAAAGGTAAAAAAATATTCAACGTGAACCAAAAGTTACAGACATTTACAGAATAGGTCCAAAATCATATTATTCAATATGCTCTTTATATATATATATATATATATAAGAACAGTTTTAAATAATAAATTTTTACTAAGTAAATATATTTATTAATTATATATTTTAAACAATTTAATTTAATATAACAATATATATATACACAAGTAATATTTATATATACTTACACATATTTATTTAAATACATATTTACAAACACTGGTTCGTGAATCATCGGGATTTGTCAAAGGGTAAATGAATACAGAATTTTTGAGACTTTAATATTACAAAATTTGCTTATCGTGTCGATATCATATAAGGATTAAGTTTAAATTTTGTCGAAAATTCCCGGGTCATCACAGTACCTACCCGTTAAAGAAATTTCGTCCCGAAATTTGAGTGAGGTCGTCATGGCTAACAATAAAAATGTTTTCATGACGAATATGAGTTGATAAATAGGGTTTTATCATTATTGAGTAACATGGATAAAATGATTCGATTAATCGAAGTGTATGAATGAAGCCATCACTAAAAAATCGAGATGAAGAAATGGAGATTTTTCCATAACTTTTGACGTAGTCGCGATTGAATTCCGGAATTCAAGGAATTTAAAGAAAATCTTCGAAATCTAAAAGATTTGATTCTTCGGCGGGTAAGGGATTTAAGATCTCTATAATTAAATACGGTGATCTGCCTCGATTACTTTGTCTGATATTTTCACTATAAATTCAACTCTTTCGTTCCATTATTCCCATCATTCCTATACTTTCTTTCTTAGCTCCTACATCCAAAAGATTGTGAAAATGCTTAATCCCGTTCTAATCCTTGATATTTTCCCATTTATCATTTCTGTCATCCTTCTTTTCAATCTTCCATCAGAAAAATATGTTTACTTCTACTATTACCTTAGGGTAATACTATTCTTAATTATACCATGTCTTTATATTGTTATTCGTATTAATATCCACAGTTTGTAATCTCCGTGTTGTTATTGGGCTTTATATTTTCTCTTATATTTCGGAGTCCCTGCTTCCGTCTTCCATAAACATTGTCATTCACATATAATGTTCTCTCTTATTTGCTGCGATTTATACCCCTTTTCTATTTCGGAGCTTTGTCCCTTCGCTTCTTCTTCTTCTTGCGATTGGGCATCTCTTGTAATGGTCCAGAATTTGCAGATATAAGTTTCAGAATGAACATTGTTAATGTCCTAAGAAAGAAACAGTAATAGCACAATTTGACTTGTCAAATTACCAGAATTCAAGGAAAGATAGGACTATCATGAAAAATATGTTCTAGTTATGTTTATAGATTAGACAGAATGTAAGATTCGTGTAACATGTCACATGATGATGTTATGGTCTGTGAATCATCACGTTTCATTAGAAACTCAGCATGACTTACTGTAATATAATCACGTTGATCAAGTGTCATTATATTATACTAACTCATGCATCAGTTCCCAACATTACTTCAATAACATTCATATCTTAAGCTCAAAAGTTTACAGAATATAGAAACTAACAGTTTCTAAATGATGTAACACTGATAGCACGAAGAGAGTAATGATTTCAGATAAGATTATTTATAAAAATATCTTTAGAAATATGGAGGATATTTATAATGAAAGATACGATGATATCTTGGAATTTCTAATATCGAAGGATGGTGAAGAAAATTTGCCCTAAAGAGTTTGGAGTCAGAAGCAAGGTATTCGCTAAAGATTTCATCAGAAACAAAATCATCAGGATTCTTAATGTACAAGTTTAGTCCTTGTGATTTGTTCAGAGACTCCTTCGTAGTTTTGCTCAATCCGTTTTCTAGTTCCAACATTTCCGAGCTTTTCCAACATATTATTCTTTATCATCAAACTTTCGACTGTTAAAGTCGTTTACAGTTTTCTACAGTTTCTGCTGCTTCATTCAGCTTTTTCAAAATTCAATGTATTAATTCGAAGGCTGGGTGCTTTTCAAAATTTCAGAATGGAAGGTCATTATTCTAAGAGATAAATGTTATACATATAACTATTGATGTAGATATGTTGTGATTTTTCAAAGTACTGATTGCTGATTCCCGGTAATTGGTATAGCAGTTATCGTTACAAGATGCGGACGAGTATATGATAGGGTTTCAATGAATAAATATAATGATTTATCAGAGAGATTTAAGCCAAGAAGCAACGAGGTTGTTGGTACGTCTGCTGATAATATGGTGGAATATAAAATAATTCTCCGGTATCAAAAGGGTAATCGTATATATTAGGATTATAGTAAGGCTACTTCGAATGAAAAGTCGAAGTTGACTTGCTGGAGCTGTGACAAAATTTGCTACTTTAAAAGGAATTACCAAGTTATTTTTGGTAATAATAATACTAAAGGAATTAGCACAAATACGTGTTAAACGTGTGATGACCCGTCCTAATCCATCCGGATGAAGTCCATATTGATTATAAACGATTCACAACAGTTGATTACATCGCGAGGTACTTGACCTCTATATGATACATTTACAAACATTGCATTCGTTTTTGAAAAGACAATCTTTCATTACATCGAAAGTTGACGACATGCATACCATTTCATAATATATCTAACTATAATTGACTTAATAATAATCTTGATGAACTCAATGACTTGAATGCAACGTCTTTTGAAATATGCCATGAATGACTCCAAGTAATGTCTCTAATATGAGCTAATGCACAGCGGAAGATTTCTTTCATACCTGAGAATAAACATGTTTTAAAGTGTCAACCAAAAGGTTGGTGAGTTCATTAGTTTATCATAAATAATCATTTCATAACTTTTAATAGACCACAAGATTTCATATTTCCATTTCTCATAAACATACGTCCCATACATAGAGACAAAAATATCATTCATATGGATTGAACACCTGGTAACCGACATTCACAATATGCATATAAGAATATCCCCATCATTCCAAGATCCTCCTTCGGACATGATATAAATTTTGAAGTACTAAAGCATCCGGTACTTTGGATGGGGCTTGTTGGGCCCGATAGATCTATCTTTAGAGTTCGCGTCAATTAAGGTGTCAGTTCCCTAATTTTTAGATTACCAGACTTAATAAAAAGGGGCATATTCGATTTCGATAATTCAACCATAGAATGTAGTTTCAATTACTTGTGTCTATTTCATCAAACATTTATAAAAGCGCATGTATTCTCAGTCCCAAAAATGTAATGAGTAAAAAGGGAGCAAATGAACTCACCTAATGTATTTTGTAGTAAAAATACATAAGACGACATCTAACAATGTAGGGTTGGCCTTGGATTCACGAACCTATATCATTTGTGTACTTATTAATATACTTAATTGAAATCAAACATGTTTATTTATATATTAGTAGTTCAATTGTTATATTATATATTATCTAGATAAATTTATTATATTTAATTTATATATCTTATATATTTATTATTTATCATTCATCATAACAAACATTTATATCAAGATTTATGTATGATAAAATATATGTTTATATATTAGTTTATATATTTTACATATGACTTATTTATAATCATTTTGATAATAAAGATATAATGATATGTATTATTAATTAATGATAAGAATAATAATACTAATGATAGTAATAATAATAACAATAGTAGTGTTAATTTTAATAATAATAAAGATAATAACTTTACTAATTTTGATAAAATGATAGTTTTACTAAAAATATAATAACTTTGAAAATTTGTTAATTATAATGATACATAATTTTAACCATAAAATGATAATAATAATAACATTGCCAATACTTATAAGTTTTATCATAAATTTCTAGTTGAACTTCAAACCTTATAACTACAGTTTCTATAACTAAATTTCATAATCATATTCATAATTGTACAGTTATTCGTATAATGTATAACCAGTTCTCCAAGTTTTTCCTTAACATCTTTTATTGCTAATCACATAATATAGTTGTTTTTAATATGTTCGTAACCATAAAAATTGATAATAACAATAGTAATAAAAATAATAATACTAATAATAATGAAGTTAATAATGTTTATGCTAATAATAATAATAATGATAATAATTTAGAGTAGATTAATGATAATAATTATAATAATAATAATAATAATAATAATAATAATAATAATAATAATAATAATAATAATAACCATTTTGATACTTATAATAATGTTTATGATATTAATAATGATAATAAGTCATAATAATAAACATAATAAAAATAATAATTAATAACAATGAAAACAATAATAATAATAATAATAATAATAATAATAATAATAATAATAATAATAATAATAATAATAATAAAGATAATAAACTACCTCATAAGCTTCTCATAAAAAGAAATGACCCAAGCAGGGTTCGAACCCATGACCTCTCGTACACCGCAAACACCCTGAACCATCAAACCGTGACTGCTTTTCTGATTTCATTCGTGTATTAATTATTTTAAACCCTATTCAGATGTTCTTTTTCCTTCTTCTTCGAAGTCAGTCGACCAGAGACACAGATGAGAAGCTCAATTTAATAAATGTAAATTTTCTTCTTTTTAGAAACACAATTAGTTAATAATAGATGTTGTATGACTTTGTAAAAAAAAATTAAATAAAACTAAATGGGATTAACTTTTACTGCGGTTCGTGAAGAACAACAAGGAAAACAAATTCGATTTTTGAGCTAGAGACCATTTTAATCAAAATTCACAACATGAAAAAGATTGTAAATGTTTATTAGAAACTATATGAGACATCAATTGAAATTAAAACATTGAAACAAACCTGAATTTAATGTTGAACAAAATACGTTGACCTTTTGATCGAAAGTTTGACTCTCGAAATTAAGATTCAATAAGGTAAACTAGGTCGTGAAACTTTGCAGCTAGATTGATTAGAAGATTTAAATCATGACTGCTTTTACAGTTTTTGAAATTTGATTCGAAAATGTAGTTTTTGAAATTAAAACTCACGTACAGGGCACCTATAGTGTTTCTGCATTTTTTTTTTAATTCGAGTAATTTAAAGGCTGTAAAGGATTTTCAATCAATTGATAAATGATAATGGAAGATTGTACGATGTCAATTAACAGCTGGATTTGGATTATATAACCAAATTGGAAATTGATTGTAGAAATCTTATCGTACAAAAAAAATATAAACTAAAATAAAGTTCTGACATTGAAGTTAACAGGTTTGGATTCTTTCAAGTGTTTGGAATCATGTTTGGTACGAATCTGATGACATGAAAACAAATCACAATATCTTGACAATGATATGAAACTGAATACAGATTTCTGTGTTTGTATTTGTACGTATATATATATATATCTGTATATACAGTATGTATCTGTATAATATGCATATACGAATTATATATCTGTATAATGTATCTATATATATGTAAGATAGTATTATGCATGTGTATTTATATATAGCTGTATATATATATATATATATATATATATATATATATATATATATATATATATATAATGGTTATATATTTGTATTTATAATAATTTAATTCTTATTTTTGATAATTAACTAATATAATTATATTAATGCTATTAATATTAATAATATTAATACTAATATTATTACTAATAATAATATTCTTAATAAAGGCTAATAATAGTAATAATTGACAAATAATAATATGATAATGTTAATGTTAACCATAAATGATAATTTTAACTATTTGGTTTACTAGTAATGATAATAATATAAATGATAATAATAATCTTATTAGTTATATTAATAATATTATTATTAATGATAATAGTAGTATTAATAATAATATCATCATTCATATATACAATTTTATATACATATATGTAGTTTGTATTAGATATAATATTATTAATAATAATAATGATACTATTATTGATAATACTGAAAATAATGATCATATTATTATTATAACATTTATACTTTATCTTGAAATTACATATATAGAAATTTTGATTGAATATTTATTATTTAGAGGTTTTATATATTATAATATACATTTAATATTATTTATGTATAAAAATCATATCTTATAGATTTATTTTACTAACAACCTTAATATATTATATTATTTTACATATCCGATTCGACTGTTAAACTGGCATTTTATTATATCTCATTATTATATACACATATATTTATATTTATATATATAATTATATATACACATATATATACATATTTATTTATAACCAATTATTCGTGAATCATTGGGCACAGTCAAAGGGTAATTTGAATGTATGACAATAGTTCAAACTTTTTGAGACTCTACATAATAGACCTTGCTTATCGTGTCAAAATCAGATGAAGTTTAAGTTTAAATTTGGTCGGAAATTCCCAGGTCGTCACATTACCTACCCGTTAAAGAAATTTCGTCCCGAAATTTGAGTGAGGTGGCCGAGACTAACAATAAAAATGTTTTTATGACAAATATGAGTTAATAATTAGAATTTTATCAGCATGGAGTAACACGGATAGAATAATCTGATTATTTGAAGCGTACGAGTGAAGCTATCACTTAATAGTGAAATGAGATAGACAAGTTTCATCATAACGCTTCACTAGTCATGGTTGAATTTAGAAAATAAGGTTCATCTTAACTTTTGACGTCGTCTTGGTTGAATTCCGGAATTCAAGGAATTTTAAGAAAATTTTTAAAATCTAAAAGATTTGATTCTTCGGCGAATAAGGGAATTAAGATCTCTATATTTAAATACGGTGATCTGCCTCGATTACTCTGTCTGATATTTCCATTATAAATTTACCTTTTCCGTTCCATTAGTTTCCACCATTTCTATACCTTCTTTCTCAGTTCATATATCCAAAAGATTATAATAATGCTTAATCCGGTTCTAATCCTTGTTCTTATTCTGACTATCGCAATGATCGTTCTTCTTTTCCAACTCCCACCAGAAGAATCTGTTTATTTCTACTATGCTCTAGGGATTATTGTATTTATAATCCTCCCGTGTCTTTATATTGCTGATATCCACAGTTTGTAATTTCAGTGTTGTCATTGGGCTTTATATTTTCTCTTATACTTCGAAGTTCTATGATTTTTTTTTCTCTTATCGACTTCAAGTCAAGTGAATAATGGTCCAGAATTCGTAGATATAGAGTTTCGAATGATTATAATGTTCTAAGCAGGAAGGAACGTGATAGTACGATTTGATTTTCAAATTTATCAACATCACAGAAGATAGAACCATCAAGAATACATTTTCTTGATTTGTTCAGGAGTTAAGTAGAATGAAAGAGTTATGTAACATGGCACATGCTAACGTTAGGGTCTGTGAATCATCACGTTCCATTAGAAACTCAGCATAACTTACTATAATATAATCACATTGATCAAGTGTCATTATATTATACTAATTCATGCATCAGTTCCCAACACTATTTCAATATCATTCATAAATTAAGTTCGAAAGTTTACAGAATATAGAAACTAACAGTTTCTATATGATGTAACACTGATAGCACGAAGAGATTAACAATTTCATATAAGAATAGTTATAAAAATATCTTCAGAAATAAGGAGGATATTTATAATATGAAAGATACGATGATATCTTGGAATTTCTAATATCGAATCGAGGGATGGTGAAGAAAATTAATCCGCAAGAGTTTGGAGTCAGAAGCAAGTTATTCGCTAAAGATTTCAGCAGGCATTAAATTATTTGCATTCTTTGAAGTCAAACTTATTCTTTGTGATTTGTCCACGGTTTCCTTCATAGTTTCGCATAATCCGCTTTTCAGTACTAAATTTTCTATCAAGCGTTCCCAACACTCTCTTCTTTATCATCAAACTTTTGACCGTTTAGACCATCAACAATTTTTCTGTTTTCTCTGCATTAAATGCTACGATATCTGAACCATCTGTTATCATTTCGAAGTGGTTTCAAGAGAATTGTGTTTTTAGATGATTAAACACTGATGGTAACATGGTGGAATATGAAAGGTTCCCCAGTAACAATAAAAAAAATCACACATATAAATCAAGGGTATAATGAGGTTGTTTCGAACGAAAAGTCAAAGTTGACTTGTTGGAGATGTGACAAAACTGGCTATCTCGAACAGCAGATGCAAAGTTATTTTCAGTAATAATAACGCTAAAGGAATTAGCACAGCTACGTGTTAAACGTTTACTCAGGTTCCGAGTGTTTTCAGGTGCATAACTATATGCATCAATCTTTTCTCCCGTAAATGAAGTGCGGTTGGTTCATCCTCCCGATTGAGGTGTTTTTAAGAATCATGAAAGGTTTGAACGCAGATAGTAATCGTCAAGGTACAAATGAGGTTTAAGATGAAATCAAGTGGCAAACTTGAAGAAATGTTTAGTTTCATATGTTATAATCTATATTTTAATTCATTTTAATTGTCCAATGTCGGCAGTCCACAGTTGATAGTCCACAATTAACAGTCTGATAATTCATATATAGCTTAATATATAATATCTGAATTAATTAATACGTATTGTGACCCGTATACATCTCAGACTCGATCACAACTCAAAGTACATATATTATTATAGAATCAACCTCAACCATGTATAGAGAACTCGATCATTACTGCATATAGAGTGTCTATGGTGATTCTAAATAATATATATAGATGTGTCGATATGATATGTCAAAACCTTGTATACGTGTCCTGATATTTAAAGTACGTAAAAAATAAATAACAGAAATTTAAATGACAATAAATAAAGTGCTTAAAGTAAATAACAGAAATTAAATGACGATAAATAAAATTGCGAGAATGTAAATTGCGATAATTAAATTGCCATAAATAAAATGTAATCAGTTAGCTAGGAACAATTAGCTAGGAACAGTTAGCGTGGATTCTTAACAAATTTTCTCATAGTTAATTTGTTTGTTTCTAACAAATTTTATTTTGTCAAATGGTTTCTTCATTATGCCACTTGTTGGATTCTGATAAATCAAAATCCAAATATGAAATTGGATGAATATGGTTATACTGTGGTGAACGGATTTGTATATCGGTGGATGTAAGTAGGATAGTATATGACTGTTGAAACAGATTCGAAGAACGTACAATGTAACTTATTAATGTGAAATTTAAATATTCCTCGGGTATTACCTACCCGTTAAAATATTTTCACTATTAACAGTTTGTACAAGAGAATTTTTAATTACAGTCTTTATGAAAACATATATACATATATATTTTCTTCAGATATATTCATGGATTTAATGAGTTAATATGATATTAAACTCATTTGCTTTTCGGTTGGAACTAGAATAAATAATCTCTAAAACTTTAGAGATTACATATTCGCCATGTCGAACGAAGATAAATGAGGTAGAACGATACGTAGAACGAAGATCATACTCAAAGTACAGATGATGATATTGAAGCATGGATTGTTGATGGTACTGGTGCTGTTATTGATGGTACTGTTGGTGCCGGTGATGTTGCTGAAGCTGGTATATTTTGCACCATATTCTCCGAATTGATTATTCGAGCGCGAAGTTCATTGACTTATTACTCCAGGATGATTGTCGGTCGGAACGAGTGGATGAATAAGGTTCAGAATTGTGGATAGAATATAATCTTGCCGAGTTACCCTGGAAATGAGACTGAAAATGGTGTCTCGAACAGGTTCGCCGGTAAACGCTTCAGGTTCTTTGTCAAGAGGTGAATTCAGTTGGTGGAAGGGATTACCTTCTACGCGTTTCCATTAATTAAATTGACTACGAACCCATCAGATGAATTGATAATGGCTGATTGGTTGATTCATGCCGATGACGCTGTTTTCGAAGCTTAGCTGAACATCTATGTCGGAATAGCTGTCGGAATAACTATTGGAATAGCTATTGGAATCTGAGGGACTCGAACTGGTTGCATGATTCATCTCGTACGATCAGATGAAGGATTTTCGATAAGAAATAGATTATAGGATGTAGATTAGTACCCTGCAATACATAATTTACATATGCATATATAATACTAAAATCCCATAAGTTACGGGGGAATCTACAGAAGTTGTCAGGCAAAGTTACAGTAACAGATACGCTAAGATATGAAGTAGCAGATACGCTAAGATATGAATTTTGTCTATACATTATTCATGCAGTCAATGCAGTAAAACGTGTCTAGACAAAGAATGATAAGCAAGTGATTCTCTAAGAATGATAAGCAGGTAATTTTTGACACAAAATGATAAGCAAAACTTTTGACATGCAGACACGGTCGAAGTCCAGACTCACTAATGCATCCTAATGACATATTAGTTAGGCACACTAATGCAGACATGGTTCGCTAAGACCACCGCTCTGATACCAACTGTGATGACCCGTCCTAATCCATCCGGAAGAAGTCCATATTGATTATAAATGATTCACAACAGTTGATTACATCGCGAGGTACTTGTCCTCTATATGATACATTTACAAACATTGCATTCGTTTTAGAAAAGACAATCTTTCATTACATCGAAAGTTGACGACATGCATACCATTTCATAATACATCTAACTATAATTGACTTAATAATAATCTTGATGAACTCAACGACTCGAATGCAACGTCTTTTGAAATATGCCTTGAATGACTCCAAGTAATGTCTCTAATATGAGCTAATGCACAGCGGAAAATTTCTTTCATACCTGAGAATAAACATGCTTTAAAGTGTCAACTAAAACGTTGGTGAGTTCATTAGTTTATCATAAATAATCATTTCATAACTTTTAATAGACCACAAGATTTCATATTTCCATTTCTCATAAACATACGTCCCATACATAGAGACAAAAATATCATTCATATGGATTGAACACCTGGTAACCGACATTCACAATATGCATATAAGAATATCCCCATCATTCCGGGATCCTCCTTCGGACATGATATAAATTTTGAAGTACTAAAGCATCCGGTACTTTGGATGGGGCTTGTTGGGCCCGATAGATCTATCTTTAGAGTTCGCGTCAATTAGGGTGTCTGTTCCCTAATTCTTAGATTACCAGACTTAATAAAAAGGGGCATATTCGATTTCGATAATTCAACCATAGAATGTAGTTTCAATTACTTGTGTCTATTTCGTCAAACATTTATAAAAGCGCATGTATTCTCATTCCCAAAAATGTAATGAGTAAAAAGGGAGCAAATGAACTCACCTAATGTATTTTGTAGTAAAAATACATAAGACGACATCTAACAATGTAGGGTTGGCCTTGGATTCACGAACCTATATCATTTGTGTACTAATTAATATACTTAATTGAAATCAAACATGTTTATTTATATATTAGTAGTTCAATTGTTATATTATATATTATCTAGATAAATTTATTATATTTAATTTATATATCTTATATATTTATTATTTATCATTCATCATAACAAACATTTATATCAAGATTTATATATGATAAAATATATGTTTATATATTAGTTTATATATTTTACATATGACTTATTTATAACCATTTTAATAATAAAGATATAATGATATGTATTATTAATTAATGATAAGAATAATAATACTAATGATAGTAATAATAATAACAATAGTAGTGTTAATTTTAATAATAATAAAGATAATAACTTTACTAATTTTGATAAAATGATAGTTTTACTAAAAATATAATAACTTTGAAAATTTGTTAATTATAATGATACTTCATTTTAACCATAAAATGATAATAATAATAATAATAATAATAATAATAACATTGCCAATACTTGTAAGTTTTATCATAAATTTCTAGTTGAACTTCAAACCTTATAACTACAGTTTCTATAACTAAATTTCATAATCATATTCATAATTGTACAGTTATTCATATAATGTATAACCAGTTCTCCAAGTTTTTCCTTAACATCTTTTATTGCTAATCTCATAATATAGTTGTTTTTAATATGTTCGTAACCATAAAAATTGATAATAACAATAGTACTAAAAATAATAATACTAATAATAATGAAGTTAATAATGTTTATGCTAATAATAATAATAATGATAATAATTTAGACTAGATTAATGATAATAATTATAATAATAATAATAATAATAATAATAATAATAATAATAATAATAATAATAATAATAATAATAATAATAATAATAATAATAATACCCATTTTGATACTTATAATAATATTTATGATATTAATAATGATAATAAGTCATAATAATAAACATAATAATTAATAACAATGAAAACAATAATAATAATAATAATAATAATAATAATAATAATAATAATAATAATAATAATAATAATAATAATAATAATAATAATAATAATAATAATAATAATAATAATAATAACAACAATAAAGATAATAAACTACCTCATAAGCTTCTCATAAAAAGAAATGACCCAAGCAGGGTTCGAACCCGCGACCTCTCGTACACTGCAAACACCCTGAACCATCAAACCGTGACTGCTTTTCCGATTTCATTCGTGTATTAATTATTTTAAACCGTATTCAGATGTTCTTTTTCCTTCTTCTTCGAAGTCAGTTGACCAGAGACATAGATGAGAAGCTCAATTTAATAAATGTAAATTTTCTTCTTTTTAGAAACACAATTAGTTAACAATAGATGTTGTATGACTTTGTAAAAAAAATTTAAATAAAACTAAATGGGATTAACTGCTACTGCAGTTCGTAAAGAACAACAAGGAAAACAAATTCGATTTTTGAGCTAGAGACCATTTTAATCAAAATTCACAACATGAAAAAGATTGTAAATGTTTATTAGAAACTATCTGAGATATCAATTGAAATTAAAACATTAAAACAAACCTGAATTTAATTTTGAACAAAATACGTTGACCTTTTGATCGAAAGTTTGACTCTCGAAATTAAGATTCAATAAGGTAAACTAGGTCGTGAAACTTTGCAGCTAGATTGATTAGAAGATTTAAATCATGACTGCATTTACAGTTTTTGAAATTTGATTCGAAAATGTAGTTTTTGAAATTAAAACGCACGTACAGGGCACCTGCAGTGTTTCTGCATTTTTTTTTTAATTCGAGTAATTTAAAGGCTGTAAAGGATTTTCAATCAATTGATAATTGATAATGGAAGATTGTACGATGTCAATTAACAGCTGGATTTGGATTATATAACCAAATTGGAATTTGATTGCAGAAATCTTATCGTACAAAAACAATATAAACTAAAATAAAGTTCTGACATTGAAGTTAACAGGTTTGGATTCTTTCAAGTGTTTGGAATCATGTTTGGTACGAATCTGATGACATGAAAACAAATCACAATATCTTGACAATGATATGAAACTGAATACAGATTTTTGTGTTTGTATTTGTACGTATATATATATATCTGTATACAGTATGTATCTGTATAATATGCATATACGAATTATATATCTGTATAATGTATCTATATATATGTAAGACAGTATTATGCATGTGTATTTATATATAGCTGTATATATATATATAATGGTTATATATTTGTATTTATAATAATTTAATTCTTATTTTTGATAATTAACTAATATAATTATATTAATGCTATTAATATTAATAATATTAATACTAATATTATTACTAATAATAATATTCTTAATAAAGGCTAATAATAGTAATAATTGACAAATAATAATATGATAATGTTAATGTTAACCATAAATGATAATTTTAACTATTTGGTTTACTAGTAATGATAATAATATAAATTGTAAGACCCAAGTATTTATTGTACATAATGTATTTATGGTGTACGATGCGTGTATGAAGTGTACGTTTTGCTTGCTCGAACGTCGAAGGAAACTGGACGTTGTCCGAAGTGACAAGGTGTGTACGTATCTTTTCAACCCCAAATAAAGTTTGAGTTGATGTTTCAAAGCCTTACCATTGGATAGAATATCTTATTACGTTTCCAACGATATTTGATTCATCGAAAACGGAGTTACGGTCGAAAAGTTATGGCCAAAACAAGTTGCTGAAACCTGTTTTGGGCTCGACCACAATTTCTAGTTATTTGGAGCGGTGCTCCACCTTCTGGCGCGGCGCGCCGATTGGTGCAGAGGCAATTTTCAGCCTTTTTAAAAGGTTTAAATGAGGGGTACTTTGGTCTTTTCAATTAGGGTCGGTTTGGGGTCATCGACACTGACCTAGAACTCCATTGGAGCTCATTTCTCACCCACACAAACACTCCCATCCTCAAACCCTAGAGAGAGATTGAGTTCTAGTGAGAGAGAACTCCATTTGGAGAAGAAGGAGGTTGTTTCGGGTCAAACCTCAAGCATTAAATTTGTTCTACTCGTCAACGGCATCATTTTGGCGGTATTGGTAAGTTCTAACTCTGAATTTCATTGTTGATTTTGCTATTCAAAGTTAGGGTTTGAACTTGATTTGTTGATAAACCCATTTAGACTCATGAAGTGGGTTTAGTGATGCTAGTAATCGGGTTTATTGTTAGTGTTGGTGGATTTTGGGTTGGTCAACAAATTGGTTATGTTTAGAACTTGAATTTGGGTTTAATCACTAGGTTTAGTGATTATGGAAGTATTGGAACCCATTTAGGGTTATTTGGTTGACTAATTTTGACTATGGGTCAAAATTAGGGTTTGGTGATGGTTATGACCCAATTGTCGATTTAGTAAGGTTTATAAACTTAAAATGGATTAAGTTGAAGTATAAAACCGAGTTAAATATGTTTTGGTGTCAAAACTTGCTAATGGCGTGTTATTGACTTCTTATGGGTCAAATTAGGGTTTAAGTGTCTTTATGGGAAAGATATGTGTTTAACACCTATGATTGGGTTTAATTGGCATATTAAGACCATTCTCACTTGTGTTAGTGATTATTGGTTAATTTTGGGCGCGGTTTGTACTTGGAAGTGCATTTGGGTCAAATTTGCACTAAGTGTCAAATTGGGTTGGTTTGTAAATCCAATCTAAGTGTGTTGTTGAATTTGTGATAATGGAATAGGTACTTTCCATTGACGAGTTGCAGATTATTCGGTAGCATTCTTCAAGGCGACAAGGTGAGTGGAATAATTATATGTGTAGGTATATAATGTATCTATTTGTTGTAGCGTGAAATGTGTAGTGTCGAGGTGTTAAGACACCACGTTTCACGTGAAGAGTGTAGCATCGAGGTGTTAAGATGCCACTCGGGTGTAGCATCGAGGTGTTAAGATGCCACCTAGGAGTGTAGTGTCGAGGTGTTAAGACACCACTCCGTAAAAATAATGAGTGATGCATCGAGGTGTTAAGATGCCACTCAGGGTGATGTGCCGAGGTGTTAAGGTGCCACCCTAGGGGTTAGTGGTGCGAGGTGTTAAGTGCCCTAACAGATGTTATGAACACCGATGGCGTTTTTGCGAGCGCCGTTCCCTTGTACTATTGGTTAACCATGGTTATTTGTGTTGTAAGCGTATTATATTATTCGAGTTATATTCATATGCGGTTGTTATGCTAGCTTGTGGTATTGGAGATTTATAGCTTGTTATTGTGACGATAAGCTAAATGTGTATGCTAGCGTGTTTGCGGTTTGGTGTGTAAGTGTATGCAAGTAGGTATAATTATATATGTATTCGTATAATTATTGCATTCACTAAGCTTTGCTTACCCTCTCGTTGTTTACTATTTTTATAGGTTCGGTTTTGGACAAGGGTAAGGGCATCGTTTTGGACTAGAGATCCCGCTTGATGCTAGGGGACGCTTTTGGCTTTAGTAGCTCTTGGAGTTTGACCGATAGTTGGGTAGTTTAATCCCAAACGCCATGCTCATTGTGTAGTTTGGAACTTAAACTTTTTGGTGGTCGAAACTCGTAAATTGTATTAAACTCGTAAAACGGCCGATGTGGGCCCCGCTTGTAAAACATTGATTTTATATTTGAAACAGGTTAGTTTTACATATTTGGAAGTATGGTAAAAAGCGTTTCGTCTAAAAGTGTCGGGAACTAGTCAATCTTTTTCGCATTTTGAGACTTTCCGGACAGACCCGAATGGCGCGCCGCGCGGCCATCCTGGCGCGCCGCGCCAGTTCACTGTGCAGCAATTTTTTTTTTATTTTGTATTTTCACGTGGTTTGTTCGCGGGTCGGTTTGGGTTGTTACATAAATGATAGTAATAATCTTATTAGTTATATTAATAATATTATTATTAATGATAATAGTAGTATTAATAATAATATCATCATTCATATATACAATTTTATATACATATATGTAGTTTGTATTAGATTTAATATTATTAATAATAATAATGTTACTATTATTGATAATACTGAAAATAATGATCATATTATTATTATAACATTTATACTTTATCTTCAAATTACATATATAGAAATTTTGATTGAATATTTATTATTTAGAGGTTTTATATATTATAATATACATTTAATATTATTTATGTATAAAAATCATATCTTATAGATTTATTTTACTAACAACCTTAATATATTATATTATTTTACATATCCGATTCGACTGTTAAACTGGCATTTTATTATATCTCATTATTATATACACATATATTTATATTTATATATATAATTATATATACACATATATATACATATTTATTTATAACCAATTGTTCGTGAATCATTGGGCACAGTTTAAGGGTAATTTGAATGTATGACAATAGTTCAAACTTTTTGAGACTCTACATAATAGACCTTGCTTATCGTGTCGAAATCAGATGAAGTTTAAGTTTAAATTTGGTCGGAAATTCCCGGGTCGTCACAAAACGTTTACTCAGGTTCCAAGAGTTTTCAAGTACATAACTATATGCATCAATCTCTTCTTACGTAGGTAAAGTGCGGTTGGTTCATCCTATCGATTGAGGTGTTTTCAAGAATCATGAAAGGTTTGAACGCAGATTGTAATCGTCAAGATACAAATGGGGTTTAATATGAAATCAAGTGGCAAACTTGAAGAATTGTTTAGTTTCATATGTTATAGTCAATATTTTAATTCATTTTAATTGTCCAATGTTGGTAGTCCACAGTTGATAGTCCACAGTTAGCAATTCAATAATTCATATATAGTTTAATATATAATATTCGAATTAATTAATACGTATCGTGACCCGTATTCGTCTCAGACTCGATCACAACTCAAACTATATATATTATTGTAGAATCAACCTCAACCCTGTATAGAGAACTCGATCATTACTGCATATAGAGTGTCTATGGTGATTCTAAATAATATATATAGATGCGTCGATACGATATGTCAAAACCTTGTATACGTGTCCCGATATTTAAAGTGCGTAAAATAAATACAGAAATTAAATGACAATAAATAAAATTGCGAGAATGTAAATTGCGAGAATGTAAATTGCGATAATTAAATTGCGATAAATAAAATGTAAGCAGTTAGCTAGGAACAATTAGCTAGGAACAGTTAGCGTGGATTCTTAACATAATTTCTCATAATTAATTAGTCTGTTTCTAAAAAAATTTATTTTGTCATATGTTTTCTTCATTATGCCACTTGTTGGATTCTGATAGGTCAAAATTCGAATATGAAATTGAATAAAAATGGTTATTTTGTGGTGAACGGATACGTATATCGGTGGTTGTAAGTAGGATAGTAAATGACTGTTGAATTAGATTCGAAGAATGTACAGTATAATTTAATAATGTGAAATCTAAATATTCCTCGGGTATTACCTACCCGTTAAAATATTTTCACCATTAACAGTTTGTACGAAAGAATTTTTAATTACAATCTTTGTGAAAATATATATACATATATATTTTCTTCATATGTAATTATAGATTTAATGAGTCAATATGATATTAAACTTATTTAATTTTCAGTTTGAGCTAAGATAAATAATCTCTACAACTTTTAGAAACCACATATTCTTCGCAGAATATTTCTTCAATGAAGTTATGAATTAATACTTCATCGTTCATTGTTGTTGGTACTCCTTGGTATCCATGGTGCGTATGACGTTGATGTTCGCGTGACAGATTGTGAAGTTGAGGTTTGCGATGCGGTTGTTTTTTTTTTTTTTTTGGTGGTGGTAATGGTACTGTTGGCGTTGGTGGTGGTACTGGTTATAATGCTGGTGCTGCTGCTGGTATTTGTAACCTTCGCACCATATTCTCTAAAGCCACTACCCGAGCGCGAAGCTCGTTGACTTCTTCTATTACACCGGGGTGATTTTCAGTTCGGACTAGCGGATAAATATAATCTAGAATTTGATATAGTATATAATCGTGGCGAGATACTCTGGAAATGAGAGAAAAGATGGTGTTTCGAACAGGTTCACCGGTAAGTGCTTCAGGTTCTTCGCCAATAGGGTAACGTGGCGGATGGAAAGGATCACCTTCTTCTTGTCTCCAATGATTGAGGAGGCTACGAACCCATCCCCAATTCATCCAGAATAGATGATGACTGATTTGTTGATCCATTCCGGTCACACTGCTTTCGGAGCTTGAGTGAGATTCCATTTCGGAATCCGAGTGACTTGAACCAATGACGAATTCCATTTCCTACGATTGAATAAAGAATTTTTAGATATGAAATGATTTTCTGGCTAACGGATGGTATTCTAATTACATAGAATATCCATATATATAGAACAAAATGTTTCGTAGATTACGGAGGAATTTACGAGATATGTCAGGCAAAGTTTACAGTAATAGTTACGATAAGATATGATTTAGTAGATACGCTAAGATATGAATTTTGTCTATACACTATTCATGCAATTAATGTAGCAAGACGTGTCTAGACTAATAATGATAAGCAGGTAATTTTCCTAAGGATGATAAGCAGATGATTTCCGACTAGAAATGATAAGCAAAACTTTTGACATGCAGACACGGTCGAAGTCCAGACTCACTAATGTATCCTAATGACTTATCAGTTAGACACACTAATGTAGACCTGGTTCGCTAAGACCACCGCTCTGATACCAACTGAAGCGACCCGTCCTAATCTATCCGGACGAAGTCCATATCGATTATAAACGATTCACAATAGTTGATTACATCGCGAGGTATTTGACCTCTATATGATACATTTTACAAACATTGCATTCGTTTTTAAAAGACAAACTTTCTTTTCATCGAAAGTTGACATTATGCATACCATTTCATAATACATCCAACTATATTTGACTTAATAAAATCTTGAAGAACTCAACGACTCGAATGCAACGTCTTTTAAAATATGTCATGAATGACTCCAAGTAATATCTCTAAGATGAGCAAATGCACAACGGAAGATTTCTTTCATACCTGAGAATGAACATGCTTTAAAGTGTCAACCAAAAGGTTGGTGAGTTTATTAGTTTATCATAAACAATCATTTCATAATTTTAATAGACCACAAGATTTCATATTTCCAATTCTCATAAATAAACGTCCCATGCATAGAGACAAAAATATCATTCATATGGATTGAACACCTGGTAACCGACATTCACAATATGCATATAAGAATATCCCCATCATTCCGGGATCCTCCTTCGGACATGATATAAATTTCGAAGTACTAAAGCATCCGGTACTTTGGATGGGGCTTGTTGGGCCCAATAGAACTATCTTTAGGATTCGCGTCAATTAGGGTGTCTGTTACCTAATTCTTAGATTACCAGACTAATAAGGGGCATATTCGATTTCGATAATTCAACCATATAATGTAGTTTCAATTACTTGTGTCTATTTCGTAAAACAGTTATAAAAGCAGCGCATGTATTCTCATCCCAAAAATATAAAGGGTAAAAAGGCAAATGAAACTCACCTAATGTATTTTGTAGTAAAAATACATATGACGACATTGAACAAGTATAGGATTGGCCTCGGATTCACGAACCTATATCATTTATGTATAGATTAACACTCATATTGTAATCGAACAAAATTATATCATTTTTGTATTAATAACCTATATGTTTTCATATATTCATTTTTTTATATTTAAAATAAATAAAAATATAAATTTTGTTATGTTATGTGTATCAAATATATTTTTGTATATATTTATATTACAATAATACTAAAATATTATTAGTAATGATAAAAATAATAATAATGATAATAGAGTTAAAATTTATACTTTTAGTATTAATAATAAGATGGTAACTTTAGTAAAAAATGATACTCTTAATTAAAATGTTAATTTTAATAATAGTGAACACTAATATAATAATAACTTTAAAAATAATAATTTTACTAATAATAATAATGATAGTAATTGTAATTTTTTTTATAATAATAATACATGTAACATTAACAATAATAATAATAATAATAATAATAATAATAATAATAATAATAATAATAATAACAATAACAATAATAAGGAAATACTAAAAATATAATAGCTACCTCAAGTGTAAGCCTTTCTAAAAAAAAGACTTGTCGCATACGGGACTCGAACCCGCGATCGCTCATTCAATCCTAACATTCTTAACCATCAGTCCAAGTTTGTTTTTGTAACTTAATTCGTAACCCACTTATACATATATCTCGATCTATCTGCCTCAGCCCAACATGTAAACCAGTTGGGTCTTGGCCCAAGTATAACCCGAATCGAGTTATGGCCCAACCGAATAAATTCATAACTCTCGGCCCAACAACAACTTCTTACCCAATATACACAAGCCCAATATCCAGATTATCAGGAATGCTTTCATAAAATAAAAAAAATATATGCACTTTCCTAGATTCGAACCCATGACCCTTTGTTTATGCACCAACACCTCTGACCAATACACCATCTCATACTTTTCTGAATTAATTACTACCCCAATCTTTATAACCTAAATTTCCTGCTACTACTCTCTCCTTCCTAGTGAAATTAGTCTGTCGCCCAAAAATAATATATATATATATGTATATATATATATATATATATATATATATATATATATATATATATATATATATATATATATATATATATATATCCCACTAATCATACAATAACCCAAATCATAATCATCACTCGTTTCATCATCATCATACATGAATCATCACTATATCATCACGATCATTATCTTTATGTGCATCATCATCATCAAATGATCATCATCGCTATCATCATCAACATCTTCATCATTCTTTGTTTCGTGATCTCATCATCATCTTTGCTATCCTTAACCGGAATAGTAACGGAAGTAAATGGGTGTTAGTATTTGTGGTTGTTCTAACCGGAGAGAGACACACAAAATAGCTACATTAGCAGCGACTCGTGACAGAAAAAAAATATATATTGCCTACTTACGATGATAGTTATAGGAGAGAGAGTAGAGAGAGATTGGTGATTTACAAGGTGATGAGGTAAAGATGGTGGATGCCGTTAGTTCCTGGTGGTGTAGGGTGATGTTCCGGTGGAGGAGGGTGGCGGCTGTTTCAAGATGGTGCTTGATGGGTGTTTCGGTAATGAGCAGAAAAAAAAATGGTTCGATGTGGTGGTGTTATATAGAGGTGGTGGTTACATGGTGATCTTATGGTGGTGATGGATGGTCTCCGATGGTTGTAAAATAATGGGAGATGGTGGTTTGATTATGGTGTATGATGATGGTTCTCGGTGATCACAATCAAGAGAGGGAGATCACTAGGGTGGTGACGGTGGAATTGGTGTCGTGTGATGATGAGCCGAGGGTGGTGTAAGAGTTTCATCAAAGAAGGTGGTTTTCAAGGTGGTGTTCACGATGATGGTTAACCGTAGGTGGTGGTGATCATGGTGTACCCGATGGTGGCGAAAGTTGAGGATTGAAGAAGAAGTAGACACAAGGTTGAGGTTGATCAATTATTTCCCTACATGTATCTGTTAGGAGATATATCCATATAGGTTTTATATTTAAATAATATATTAATAATTATAATAACAATAAATTTAACACATGTGGGTTTAAGTAGAACAATAAGCCATCATACTTTTGGATTTTAATACCGACACCCTTTTAATACGGAGTGCTACATCGTGCTTCTTTGCTAAACAGTTATACATAAAAGTGCTCCTAAAAATCCCAAATTTTTAGATTAAATATATTTAATTATTTCACTCATTTGCTGTATGAAACCTGATCAAAAAGGTTCTATAATTATTTATTTTATGTTCCAATTATTATGTACGGAGTACAAAAACTTAGGTTAAAAAAGGTAAAAAAAATATTTATCAACACTATTATCTTTTTAATCAAAATATGTACCAATTTTTATTTTAAAACTTCATATATATATAATAGACCTATTTTAAAAATAATTAAACGTCAACCGAAAGTTACAGACATTTACAGAATAGGTCCAAAATCATATTATTCAATATGCTCTTTATATATATATAAGAACAGTTTTAAATAATAAATTTTTACTAAGTAAATACATTTATTAATTATATATTTTAAACAATTTAATTTAATATAACAATATATATATACACAAGTAATATTTAAATATACTTACACATATTTATTTATATACATATTTACAAACACTGGTTCGTGAATCATCGGGATTTGTCAAAGGGTAAATGAATACAAAATTTTTGAGACTTCAATATTACAGAATTTGCTTATCGTGTCGATATCATATAAAGATTAAGTTTAAATTTAGTCGGAAATTCCCGGGTCATCACACCGCGCAGTAGTGCACAAAACCGTGAACAGATACAATAAACTCTAAAGGTATATTGGTTCAAAACATTACACAGTTATTTCTGGTCATTAAGGCACGGAGTATACTTATTATTTAACATATTTAGACACCATTTAAAGGGTGTTGGTTCCGGAGTAATGTACCATTTCACTATGGTCATTTATGAAAGGTTGCAACACTTTATTTCACATTTTGACCCATTATAAATACAAGCTTTCATTCATTGAAGAAGGGTTTTAAAAATTTAAAATTTCTAAGCCTACTTTCAACACTCAAAGTTCCAGAATATACTTTCAATAATTGTAAGGAAGAATTATCTTTTGGTTAAGACGATTGTTCATATTAGTCTTATCATAATCGTGATTTCGTGATACTCGTAAGCAAGTCGGTCGAAATACTCGATTAAGAAAGTGACACCACAATTTTAGTATCAATTCGGTTACAGATTCTCAACCCACTAAACACACTATTTATAATAGTAGCGTCATCGTTCTAAGGAGTCTAATATTCAAACAAAATTTCATGTTTTATGGTAGTGATGAAATTAAAAGAAACTGTTTTTGGTCAAGTAAATTTTAACCAGTTCACAGAAAAATAACGTGAGGAGCATCCAGATTTTTGACTATTTCTAGAATATTTAATGTTATGATAATATATTAAAAAATGCATTTAGGGTGAATGCCTAACACATGCTTGATTGATCCGTAACCAAAACTTTGAAATTGATTCGGTAAATATTTGGACAACTGGAAAGGTTAGGACATGCATCTTAATTATAATTTGTTTAATTCGAACGTGGGGTCTGATCAAAGTGACTGTGATATTTCGGTTGCGTATCACCTGATACTTTTATTATTAATTGATACTTGTATTATTAATTTGTCGTGATAGCTAATATTTGATTAATATAATTTAATTAAAGTATCTGTCTTTGTTGCACGGATCGTATTTTCTACAAGATATATGAAAATGGGAAATAAAATTGTCACTAAAATAGTTATGCTTTGTCCTAATAAGAGTGACTTGGAAACTAACCTTCCGCAGATTAAAATGTAATATATATATATATATATATATATATATATATATATATATATATATATATATATATATATATATATATATATATATTGTTATAAAATATCTAGATTGTGTTATAAAATATCTAGATTGGATGTTAATTTTATTATTATTATATTTCTTGCATAGTAATATTTTATACTATAAATAGACATGTATGGTAACCATTTAAGGTGTACCATTTTTCTTGAAATATCAATATCAATATTTCTTCTCTCTTTCTTCTCTTTTTTTCTCTCTTTGTTCTTATAACCATTAAAGATAGTTATAAGCCTACTGAATTATAACACGTTATCAGCACGAAGAGCTTAGTGTAATCAAAGGATATCTCAAACGATCACGAGTCACTAATCAAGGTATGAAATTATTAATAATTTTCAGACTCGGACATATCAAATTTTGGACTACTAACATTTTGAACTACTAATTTTTTATTAAGTTCTTAGTGCATTTGTATTGTTCTTATTATATGGTTGGCTCTGCCACCTAAATTATATATGGTCGACACTGTCGCCTAACTATCATTTATGTTTACTAACTTTTATTAACTTCACTAACATTTATATTTATGTTATTTAAGTTATATATGGTCGGTTATACCACCTGAATTATATTTATGTAATCTAACTTTTATTAACTTCACTAACATTTATATTTATGTTATTTAAGTTATATATGGTCGGTTATACCGCCTGAATTATATTTTCTGTAATCTAACTCCTATTAACTTCACTAACATTTATATTTATGTTATTTAAGTTATATATGGTCGGTTATACCGCCTGAATTATATTTTCTGTAATCTAACTCTTATTAACTTCACTAACATTTATATTTATGTTAATAAGACCTCATGATTGTACGCAACACGTCATTTGACAACACGGTACTTTATGTACGCAACACGTCATTTGACAACATGGTACCATGGGTCGAGATTAATTCCGATCAATACGAATACGACAGGGTCTTTATATGTTATCTAACATTTATGATTACTTATGCAATTAATCATTATTTATTTCATGCATACTAATGTTTATTCTTAAATTTATAATTTTAAAAGTTAAAATAAAAAATAGTTTGTATTTTTATTAAAAGTAAATTTTAAAAGTTAAAATAAGAAAAAGTAGTTTGTACTTTTATTAAAAGTAAATCTTAAAAGTTAAAATACAAAAAGTAGTTTGTATTTTTATTAAAAGTAAATCTTAAAAGTTAAAATAAGAAAAAGTAGTTTGTATTTTTATTAAAAGTATATCTTAAAAGTTAAAGTAAGAAAAAAAAAGGGGATGGTAAAATGGAATAGTTTTTTTGTAAAAAATGAAGTATTGAAAATGAAGTGGTCTCCTTCTATAACTAAAAAAAAATATATATACTTTTATCAAATGAATTTTTTTGTGGCCGACAATTTCAAACACGAGTCCGTTTTTAGTTTATCAAGAATATCTCTTGCTTTGGTGAAAGGTCACGATCACGATATCAGGTGTTGTGAAAGAATTAAAAAATTGGTCAAGTGGCCTTTTAAAAACTAGAAAAAAAATTTAAACAAAAAGTTTTTTTTATATATTTATAATTTACGGGTAACGTAAAAAAAAGGAAGTTTTTTTTAAAAAAAAAAAAACAAAGAAAGTGTTTAAATGAGTTTTACAGAAAGAGGGAAAGCAAAGTAAAAAAAAAAAAAACTTTTTTTCCAAACAAAGGTAAATGAAAGTAGGACTTAATACAAGAAAAAAGTAAACATCTCCTAGACGTGATAAAATCTATCAATGATAAGTATTAGACTTGATGAGCTAAATGTGACAAAAATGTTTCAACATGTCTTATGTTAATTTTCTAAAATAAGTTATTATTATTCTGAGTTTAACACATATACATATGTTAATTAAAAACAACCTTTTTGTTCTTATGTAGTGTTGGGTTGCAATTTTGGTTGTATGCCATAATTCCATCCAGTAGAGTGACAATAGAAAACTTTTGATGATAATCAATGAAAAACTTTTTTCCAAACTTGTCAAATGTTTTGTTAAAAACGTGACCGTTGAAAAAAGGAGGTTGAATAATAAAACTTAAAAAACAAATTATTTTTTTAAGAGTGTGCATCAAAATGGCCCGTTTAATAATGGGGAGTAAAAATATAGTCAAATTGTTTCAACGAACAAGGGTTCAATCGGATGTCTCTTAAAAAAAATCCGCGGGTACGGGTGATGGATCCAATGGATCCGCATCCACGACCCGCGGGTGCTATCCCTAATTGTGACAAGTACAAATCAACTAAAAGTCTAAAAAATAAATGCTCTTATAGGGACCAAATGTTCACAATAATTGCCTAAGCTAGATATGAAACAAATAGTTCATAAAAAAAAAAAAAAGGTCGTTGTGCGTTTTCGGGATGATAGCCGAAATACACTTACAAAAGTAGGTCAGCCGTCAATTCTTTATGGCCATATCAACGTAGATCAATAAAATCATTTATGGTTTTGATAAAAGATTAATTAAAAATTAATTGTTTTTTGGTCTTGGATTCTCGGTAACAAAAGCAAAGGTTGTTTTTGGTTGCCACAACAAACAAGACAGAGGTTGTTGACTTTTGTTGTTAAACATGGCACAAGTGAACAATAACAATAGATTATTGTTTTTGAAAAGAATAATGATGCGTTAATTTTATTGTATAAAATAAAATTAAAGAAAATGGTTTTCATTGATGACTATGAACAAACGCAAACAAAGTGTTTGTGGTATTTGGTGATTAAAAAAAAAAGTGCATCTAAAGCTTCTACTGAAAATAATATGCATCTAAAGCTTCTACTGAAAATTAATGTGCAAGGTACAACGTATAACTATATGGTCAAATTCATTTGAGCCTTCGGAGTCACAAGTATATGATGTATATATATATTACTCAATTAACAAAATAGTAAATCTAAATTAATTCATATGAATAGTAAAACGAAATTAATTAATTTACTATTCACATAAAAAGCGCATATGATAAAAAGCGCATCGCATATGATAAGCGCATATGATAAAAAGCGAATATGATGAAAAGCACAACGCATATGATGAAAATCGCATATGATTAAAAGCGCATATGGTGAAAAACACAGCGCATATGATTAAAAGCGTATATGGTGAAAAGGATATATGATAAAAAAAAAAACACATATGGTGATTTATAAAAAAAAAAAAAAAAAAAAAAACATATGGTGATTAATGGAAAGCACATATGGTGATTAATGAAAAGTATATTGTGAAAAAGAATCACAAATGTTTCTTGAAAGAATTCAAGGTAAGATATATGAACCAATTCATCCATCATGTGAACCATTTTGATATTTCATGGTTCTAATAGACGCATCTAGCGGATGATCTCATATTTGTATGTTATCAAGCCGTAATATGGCATTTGCAAAGTTTCTTGCACAAATTATTAAATTGAGAACACATTATTCTGATTACACCATTAAAAGGATGAGACTTGATAATGCTGGTGAGTTAACATCTCAAGCATTTAATGATCATTATATATCTACAGGGATTGTTGTTGAACATCCAGTTGCTCATGTGCATACACAAAATTGGTTTAGCTGAATCAATAGATAAACGCTTACAGCTAATAACTAGACAATTGATAATGAGTACAAATCTCTCAATATTTATATGTGGACATGTAAATTTACATGCTGCGACATTAATTCGCATTATACCATGTGGAAGTCGTAAATATTTTCACTTAATACTTGATTTTGGCCAAGAGTCAAATATTTTCTACCTTAAAACATTGGTTGTGCAGTGTATGTTCCAATTGTATCACCACAACACAATAAAATGGTTCTTCAAAGAAAGATGATAATATATTTTGGATATAAAACATCTTCAATCATAAGATATATTGAACCCATGATGGGTGATGTTTTTACAGCACGTTTTGCTGATTGTCATTTTAATAAAACATTGTTCCCTAGATTAGGGGGAGAAATAAAAATAAAAAATAAAATGATGCTTCATGATGTGAACATCAATTAAGGTATATTGAACTCGCACAAAAGAATGTGAAACGAAAGTTCAAAAATAATGCATATGCAAGAACTTGCAAATTAATTACTTTATGCATTTACAGATATAAAAAAGTGACTAAATCATATATACCAGCGATAAATGCTCCAGCTCGAACTGAAATTCCAAAAGCTGGCAATAATGTCACTGTTGAGTCTTTGCCACGCATCAAACGTGGAAGATCAATTGGTTCCGAAGATAAAAATCCTCGAAAAAGAAAATCAGCTGAGAATGAGGTAAGAGAAAGTGTTCAAGAAGAACCACAAATCAATATTCCTTCTGCAGAGGATATTGATAAATGTAAATACTAAAATTGCGATATATTATGCAATATTATGGAACCGAAATGAAACTAAAATCTCTATGAGATATTTTCATATAATGTTACAATGACATCATGAATAAAGATGATGATCTGGAACTAAAATCTGTCATTGAATATACAAAATGGACATGATTGAGCTCAATGTAAAGGAGCAATAAGAGCTGAATTAGAATCGCTCGATAAAAGAAAAGTTTTCGGATCAATCGTTATCACTTTTAAAGATGTGAAACGTATGGGATACAAATGAATTTTTATCCGAAAAGAAATGTGCAAATGAAGTTACAAGGCAAAACTAGACTTGTAACTCAATATTTCCCACAAAGACCAGAAATGAATTAGGAGGAAAAATTATCCTCCTGTAATGGATACAATTACTTATTAGATACTTAATCAACCTGGTAGTTATTTAAATGCATCTCATGAATGTTGTTACTACTTATCTGTATGGATCACTTAATAGTGATATATATGAATATACCTAAAGGGTTAAGGTATCATAAGCATCTAATGTAAAACCCAAGGGAATATATTCCATTAAATCACAAAGATTTCTAAGTGGGTTTATACAAACGGGACGTATGTGGTATAACCGATTAAATGACTACTTGATAAGAAAAAGGGTATACATATAAACTTATTTTGCACGTATGTTTTATAAAAACAATGTTCGGATATGTGATCGTAGTTGTTTATGTCAATGTTCTTAACATCATATGAACAAATAAAGAGATCTATGAAATCATTCAACTTCTAAAGAATTATTTTGAAATAAAAAATCTTGAAAAAACGAAGTATTGCCTTGGATTGCAAATTGAGCATACGCCTAATGGTCTACTTGTACATCAAACAACTTATACTGAAAAGATTTTAAAACATTTTTTTTAAAGATAAAGCCAATTGGTTGTTAGATCACTCAATATTGACACTGGTCCATTTCATCCCCGTGAAGATCATGAAGATATTAACGGATCAGAAGTTCCATATATTAGTGCAATTGGGACTGTTATGTATCTTACAAATTGTACAAGACCTGACATTTTTTTGCAGTTAATTTGTTGACAAGGTTCAACTCAGCCCTTACAAAAAGACATTGGAATGGGTTAAACACATATTTTGATACCCTTGAGAAACTGCTAATTTAAAATTATTTTATTCTAACGTTTCAAAACAAGATTTGGTTGATTATGTATATGCAGGTCATTCATCAAATCCTCATAAAGATAAATCTCAAACTCGATATGTATTCCTAAATGGAGGTACCACAAAAATCATGGCGTTCTTAAAACAAACACTTGTTGCAACATAATCAGATCATGACGAAGTGATTGCATTATATGAAACTACTCGAAAATGTGTTTGGTTGAGATCAATGACACAAATCATTATTGATTCTTGTGGACTAGAACGCTATAAAAGACTAACAACTATCTTCACCAACAACTATATATGAAGATAATGCAGCTTGCATAATACAAATGAAAGAAGAGTATCAAAAGTGACTGAACAAAATATAAATACTGACGAGGCGCCAAAGCCATAGACAGTCTTAACGGTCATAAGTTTGATGGAAAAGAATGGTATGTTGGTAAGGCTCAGAAAAGACTACAAAGGAATAGGAATTGAAACAAGGGTTTGAGCAAACCATGAAGGAGACTGTAGACAAATCACAAGGGCTAAACTTGTACATAAAAGATTTAGATGATACAGTTTCAGATGAAAACCTCAGATTCTTCTCATATACTCAAGATCTCGTAAAAGACAACCAGATTAAAATGAGATACGTTCAATCAACAACTCTGCTGATCTTTATACCAAAGCACTGCCAACTGCTATTTTCAGAACACACGTTCATAATATTGGCATGAGACATGTTCAGAAGATGTAACAACTCAGGCGTTGCCTATTTGAGGGGGAGTCAACTCTATGCTGCACTCTTTTTCCCTTAGCTAAAGTTTTATCCCAATGGGTTTTCTTTAGCAAGGTTTTTAACGAGGCAGTAATAGTTATTCTCTAATAAAATTGTCATCCAAGGGGGAGTGTTATAAAATATCTAGATTGTGTTATAAAATATCTAGATTGGATGTTAATTTTATTATTATTATATTTCTTGCATAGTAATATTTTATACTATAAATAGACATGTATGGTAACCATTTAAGGTGTACCATTTCTCTTGAAATATCAATATCAATATTTCTTCTCTCTTTCTTCTCTTTTTTTCTCTCTTTGTTCTTATAACCATTAAAGATAGTTATAAGCCTACTGAATTATAACATATATATATATATATATATATATATATATATATATATATATATATATATATATATATATATATATATATATATATATATATATATATAGACTTGGAAACTAACCTTCTGCAGATTAAAATGTAATATATATATATATATATATATATATATATATATATGGGCAGGATCAATGGGGAAGTGACCAATCGGGGGAAGCAAATTTTTTATTTTTTTCGTTTTTTTTGAAATTTTTTTTTTCCGGCATCAAGATCACAGGAAAATATGAACATTTAGAAGAGACACTTCGTGATGAATGTTATTATTTAGGCGGGAAAACGATCGACAAAAATAACATTCAAGATAATATTGTTCGTGAAGAATATGAACGTTTTTTTTTCATGTTTTGTGAAGTAAAATTTAGCCCGATTTACAGTTTAGGATTTAGGGTTTAGGGTTTAGGGTTTGGTGTTTTGGGTTTATAGAATAAACCCAAAACACCAAACCCTAAACCCTAAACCCTAAACTCTAAACCGTTCGTGTTAAAAACTCAATCTAAATCCTAAATCTAAACCCTAAACCCTAAATTTCTAAACCCTAATATCTAAACCCTATAAACCCTAATATCTAAACCCTAATATCTAAACCCCAATAGCTAAAACCTCAAAATACGCTCGAAAAATACGATAATTGTTATATATTACTTCTTCGAGCGTTTTTCCGCCAAAATAAAAACATTTATCACAAAGTGTCTCTACTAAATGTTCATATTTTCATCTCATCTATAATGTTCGTGAACAAAGTTTTTTCAAAAAACGAAAAAAAAAAGTTTTTGCTTCCCCCCGCTTCCCCCCGAATGGTTACTTCCCTCTTGATCCTACCACTATATATATATATATATATATATATATATATATATATATATATATATATATATATATATATATATATATATATATATATATATATATATATATATATATATATATATATATATATATATATATATATATATATATATATATGGGGAAGTAACCAATTGAGAGGAAGCGGGGGAAGCAAAAAGATATTTTTTTTTGTTTCTTTCGAAATTTTTTTCCAGGCATCAAGATCACACGAAAATATGAACATTTAAAAAAGACACTTCGTGATGAATATTATTATTTAGGCGAGAAAACGTTCGACAAAAATAACATTTAAGATAATATTAATCATAAAGAATTTTAATCGACGAATGTTTTTTTTCATGTTTTGTGAAGTACTTTTTGTCAAAATTTAGCCCGATTTAGAGCTTAGGGTTTAGTGTTTTGGGTGTAGTCCTTAAACCCAAAAATCAAAACCCTAAACTCTAAACCGTTCGTGTTAAAAACTCAATCTAAATCCTAAATCTAAACCCTAAATCTAAACCCTAAACCCTAAATTTTCTAAACCCTAATATCTAAACCCCCAAAATACACTCTATTGGTTGAATGTTGGTTAATGAATTAAACGAAAAAGTTAAGTATAATGATTAACCAAAGAATATGTTTTGATGATGACACATACATATGCATAAGTGATGACCGACATCTTAACCTAAAACACGCAAGGTCACTAATCCATACTTTATCTTGCAAATGACCAAGTCAAACATAGCTTAAAGAATAGAATTAAAGATCATCAAAATACACGGTCAAAGGTACGATCGACCGCATAGCCAGCCGTAGAATCTCAAACTGAATTGCAACGCAGTTTTGTGAAAACCAGTTGCACGGTCGCTACCACGGTCAACCGCAGTATGACCGCAGTTTTCTCTGTTACCACTTTTGACCAAATTAAGTTTGACTAGTTCCCGACATCTATATTTTATTAAACCTTTCTCAACATGCTTAGAATAGATGCCTTCTCCATACTTAATTGAGTTTTGGTCATAAAAACACTAATCGTGGTTAATTACGCCTAATGACATCTCAATGACAAATTAACCAAGATTAGGCATAACACATAAGTGTTAAACATTTCATGACCCGTCCTAATCCATCTGGACGAATACATTACATTTGGTTACATCGCGAGGTACTTGGCCTCTATATGCTTTAGATATGTAAGTATATATGTATAAATTGTATAATTGAGATAGTACCTACGATATGATAGATTCTTGTTTGGTATAGACAATTTGATTCCACTTTTCACTTACTCAGACAGAAACGAAAATGTACAGCTCGATCGTGAAAGCTAATAGAATTTGTGTTTACTCGATTGGCTTTTTGCAGTGAAGATTTGATGGATAACAAATTGCAGACAGGAGGTACCAATTAAGAACAGAAGATGAAGAAAATAATTTACAACGATAGTGATGGCTAACAGAATACGTATTGGACTGTATTTAATATGTATATATGGTTTTTATATAGATATATATCTGTATATATATCTTTGAATATATATATATACTGTATTTTGTATATGTTTACATGTGTATTTAATTATAATTTATATAAATGTAAACATTAATTATTAATAACATTAATACTAATAATAAGTATATAAATAATATTAATCATAATAACATTAATTATACAATTTTAATATCTAATATTAATGAAACAGATAATAATAATAATAATAGAATTAATAATGATAATAATACTAATATTCATAATAATACTTGTACATATCAAATTTCATATATACATTATATAATAATATTAATGATACAAATATTGATAATAATAGTGAAATTAATGGTAATAATATTAATATTACATATATATTACTATCAATTATATAACTTATTGACTCTTTAATATTTATAATTTACAATATATATATATATAATACTATTTATGTAGAGAATTTATTTATACATATATATTTATATATTTATTTACACACAATTGTTCGTGAATCGCCAAGAGTAGTCGAAGGGTAAATGTATACATGAAATAGTTCAAACTTTTTGTGACTCAACATTACAGACTTTTCTTATCGTGTCGAATTCATAATAAAATTAGGTTTAAATTTGGTCGGAAATTTTCGGGTAGTCATAGTACCTACCCGTTAAAGAAATTTCGTCCCGAAATTGGATTGGGGTAGTCATGGCTAACAATAAAAATGTTTTCATGATGAATATGAGTTGATAAGATAGAATTTTATCATCATTGAGTAATACAGATAAAACAATTCGGTTATTCAAAGCGTACGAGTGAAGCTGTCACAAAAGATTGAGTTAGAGATTTCACTTTTGATGTAGTCACGGTTGATTTCCGGAAATCAAGGAATTTAGAGGAAATATTCGTAATAAGATTTGGTTCTTCGATAATTAAGGAAATTAGGATCATCTTTGGTTAGATGCGAAAATCTGTTTTGATTGTTCTGTTGGATATTTCACTATTAATCTCCTCCCTTCGTTTCCTTTATAGTTCGGAGTTCCATCCCTTTTGTTTCTTATTCTCGACTTTAAGTCAAGGGAATAATGGTTCAGAATTCGTAGGTTTGAAATTCGAAATGAACATAGCTAATGTTCTAAGAGAGAAATTGTAATAGCACAATCCTGATTTGTTAATTACCAGAATTCCAGAGGAAAGATAAGACTATCAAGAAAATATGTTCTTGATGTGTTTATAGATGAGATAGAATGTAAGAGTCGTGTAAAATGGCACATGATGACGTTATGATCTGTGAATCATCACGTTTTATTAGAAACTCAGCATGACTTACTGTAATATAATCACGTTGATCAAGTGTCATTATATTATACTAACTCATGCATCAATTTCCAACACTACTTCAAAATCATTCATAATTCAAACTCGAATTTTAAAGAAATTTAGAAACTAAAGTAGTTTCCTTTATGATGTAATATAGATAGCATGAAGAGATAAATAATTTCGGACGAGAATATTTATGAAAATATCTTAAGAAATATCGAAGATATTTATGATGATATTTTGGAATTTCTAAGTTCGATGGTTGATGAAGAAGGATTTTCCTCCAGATTTTAACATGAGTACGAAGCAAGATATTCGTTGAAGGTTTCATCGGATCCAGAATTACCTGGATTCTTTGAATATATGGTATGGTCCTTGTATTTGGCCTTGTTCTCCTTCATGGTTTGCTCAATCTATTTTTTCAGTACTAAATTTTCTATCGAGCGTTCCTAACACTCCCTTCTTTATAATCAAACTTTTGGCCGTTTAGACCATCTACAATTTTTTTCTGTTTCCTCTGCATTTAATGCTACAATATTGAATCATCGGTTATAAATTCGAGGTGGTTTCAGGAGAATTGTGTTTTTAGATGATTAAATGCTGATGGTAATATGGTAGAATATAAAAAAGGTTCCTTGGTAATAATAAAAGAACGCGCATATATATCAAAGTTATAATAACGTTGTTTCAAACGAAAAGTCGAAGTTGACTTGCTGGAGCTGTGACAAAATTGGCTAATTTAGAATGGGATTGCAAGGTTATTTTCGGTAATAACAATGCCAAAGGAGCTAATACAGATACGTGTTTAAACGTTTGTCCAGGTTCCGAGAGTTTTTAGGTGCATAACTATATGCATCAACCTTTTCTTCCGTAGATGAAGTGCGGTTGGTTCATCCTCTCGATTGAGGTGTTTTCAAGAATCATGAAAGGTTTGAACGCAGATTGTAATCGTCAAGATTCAAACGAGGTTTAAGATGAAATCAAGTGGCAAACTTGAAGAAATTTTTAGTTTCATATGTTATAATCAATATTTTAATTCATTTTAATTGTCCAATGTCATTAGCCCACAGTAGATAGTCCACAATTAACAGTCCAATAATTCATATATAATTTAATATATGTATATATGATTTCTATACATAAATATTATTATATGTATAATGTAATATATATTAAAATATAATATATATATATATATATATATATATATATATATATATATATATATATATATATATATATATATATATATATATATATATATATATATATATGATTTCTATACATAAATATTATACATAAATTTTCGTATGCCCGAGAGACATATTTAATTAATGTGGCTAATATGTTATGATCCAAGTCGGGTCATACCCAATAACAAGCTTACCGACACTTTACAAGTGTTTAATCTTAATGGTTGGATCGTTAAATAAACACGCGACACTTGAAATTTAGAAAATTGGTTTTCTAAAATATTATCACTTGAGATAAATTATTTGGATAATTTATATATATAATTGTTTAAAGGTTTAAATGATTAAGTTGTGTTATATTTTATAAAAGGTTATAAAATATATAAGTAACAAAATATATATATATTTTTATATATATATATATATATATATATATATATTTAAATACATGGGTTTATATATATTGTTTTATAAAACAATTTATATATTATATGCCCATCAAGTATGGCAGATTTTTGGACTCCAAGAGAGACCACACATGCTTGTTTTGTTACTTCCCATATACACAACTTCATAGGTGCATGTCTTATACTTGCACCAAGGCTTGACCATTTCTCTCAAGTGAAAAATAGATGTAAAAGGCTTAAAAAAACTGCACAGAATTCTGTTTCTGCTGAGCTGCTGGCCATGGCCTATTTTGGCTCAAAAGGGAGTTAAAAATTTGTTTTTGCAAGCTCACATCTTGTGTCAATTAAATCCTAACTAAAGGCAAAGGTGTTGGGGTTATTGCTTTGGGTATTATTTGCTTGAGGCTTCAAGTTAGAGGCTCCATTCTTCATCATCTTCATCATCATCTTGCTTGCTTGATAACAACCCTCAACTAGCTTGAGGAGGTATACATCTTCTCTACTTGTTTTATATGTAAGCACAATTTCATGACTTGATATTAATATGGGATTTAACAAAATGGCTTAACAAATATACTTGATCTATTAATGCTTCTGCTTGCTTTAACTATCTTAAAATTGGTTTTATGATTGTGTAAACTACATGAACATGTTGCTTGTCAAAAATGTTAAATTCCATCAATGGTATCTAGAGCCGAGGTCTATGGATTATGCTTCTTATATTGTCTTTAAACCCACTATATTTGCATTTCAAGTACATGCATGAAAATGGAATACAAAAATTTTCGGGTTTGGGAGGGTTGTTAAGGTTGGCCGAATTCTAGGACACCCAAAATGGTTTTGGTCATTTTGCTGATATATTAATGTTCACAATCAATGCCAAGACCTTGTGGTTGAATGTATGCTTGTATATATATATGTATATGTATATATATGTATATGTATATATATATATATATATATATATATATATATATATATATATATATATGTATATATATATGTATATATGATTTCTATACATAAATATTATTATATGTATATATATATATGTATATGTTAATAGTCCACAGTTAGCAATTCAATAATTCATATATAGTTTACAATATTCGAATTAATTAATATGTATCGTGACCCGTGTACATGTCTCAGACTCGATCACAACTCAAAGTATATATATTATTTTAGAATCAACCTCAACCCTGTATAGCTAACTCAAGCATTACTGCATATAGAGTGTCTATGTTTATTCCAAATAATATATATATATATGCGTCTATCTGATATGTCAAAACCTTGTATACGTGTCCCGATATTTAAAGTGCGTAAAATAAATAACAGAAATTAAATGACGATAAATAAAATTGTGAGAATTAAAATTGCGATAAATAAATGTAATAAGGAATTAACAGTTAGCTAGGAACAGTTAGCTAGGATTTTGTTAGCGTGAATTCTTAAAAAAAATTCTCATAGTTAATTTGTTTGTTTCTAACAAATTTTTTTTTTGTCCAATGTTTTCTTCATTATGCCACTTGTTGGATTCTGATAGGTCAAAATCCAAATATGAAATTGAATAAAAATGGTTATTCTGCGGTGAACGGATACGTATATCTTGTGGATGTAAGTAGGATAGTATATGACTGTTGAATCAGATTCGAAGAATGTACAATGTAACTTATTAATGTAAAATCTAAATATTCCTCGGGTATTACCTACCCGTTAAAATATTTTCATCATTAACAGTTTGTACGAAAGAATTTTTAATTACCATCTTTATGAAAACATATATACATATATATTTTCTTCAGATGTAATCATAATTTAATGAGTCAATATGATATTAGACTCATTTGATTTACCGTTATAACAAGAATATATAATCTCTAAAACATTAGAGATTACATAATCGCCATGAACAATGAAGATAATTGATGTAGAACGATACGTAGAACGATGATTATGCTCGAGGTACAAAATGAGATGTTGAGGCATGTGATGTTTGAACTTAGGTTGTTGGTGGTACTGGTGCTGTTACTGATGGTACTGTTGGTGTCGGTGATGTTGCTGAAGCTGGTAAATTTTGTACCATATTTTCCAAAGCTATAACTTGGGCGCGAAGCTCGTTGAATTCTGCTATTACTCCGGGATGATTGTCGGTTCGGACGAGCGAATGAATAAGATCTAGAATCTGAGATAGTATATAATCGTGACGAGATACTCTGGAAATGAGGGTGAAAATGGTGTTTTGGATAGGTTCGCCGGTAAGTGCTTCTGGTTCATCGCAAAGAGGTGAAATTAGTTGATGGAAAGGATCGCCCTCTTCTCATCTCCATTGATTAAGTCGATTACGAACCCATCCCCAACTCATCCAGAATTGATGATGGCTGATTGGTTGATTCATTTCGGTCACACTGCTTTCAGAGCTAGAGTGGAATTCCATGTCGGAATAGCTGTCGAAATAACTGTCGGAATAGCTGTCGGAATCTGAGGGACTCGAACTGGTTGAGGGAATCATCTCGTAAGATAAGATGAAAGATTTCGATATGAAATAGATTATAGGATGTAGATTAGTACCCTGCAATACACGATGTACATATGCATATATAATACTAAAATCCCATAAGTTACGGAGGAATCTACAGAAGCTGTCAGGAAAGGTCTATAATAACAGATACGCTAAGATATGAATTTTGTCTATACACTATCGATGCACTAAATGCAGTAAGACGTGTCTAGACTTAAGATGATAAGCAAGTGATTCCCTAAGAATGATAAGCAGGTAATTTTCGACACGAAATGATACGTAAAACTTTTGACATGCAGACACGGTCGAAGTCCAGACCCACTAATGCATCTAAACAACTATCAGTTAGACACACTAATGCAAGGCCTGGTTCGCTAAGACCACCGCTCTGATACCAACTTTCATTACCCGTCCTAATCCATCTGGACGAATACATTACATTTGGTTACATCGCGAGGTACTTGACCTCTATATGCTTTGGATATGTAAGTATATATGTATAAATTGTATAATTGAGATAGTACCTACGATATGATCGATTCTTGTTTGGTATAGACAATTTGATTCCACTTTTCACTTACTCAGATAGAAACGAAAATGTAGAGCTCGATCGTGAAAGCTACCAGAATTTGTTTTAACTCGATTGGCTTTTTGTAGTGAAGATTTGATGGATAACAAATTGTAGACAGGAGGTACCAATTCAGAACAGAAGAAGAAGAAAATAATTTACAACGATGGTGATGGCTAACAGAATACGTATTGGACTGTATTTAATATGTATATACGGTTTTTATATAGATATATATATGTGTATATATCTTTGAATATATATATACTGTATTTTGTATATGTTTACATGTGTATTTAATTATAATTTATATAAATGTATACATTAATTATTAATAACATTATTACTAATAATAAGTATATAAATAAAATTAATCATAATAACATTAATTATACAATTTTAATATCTAATATTAATGAAACAGATAATAATAATAACAATAGAATTAATAATGATAATAATACTAATATTAATAATAATACTTGTACATATCAAATTTCATATATACATTATATAATAATATTAATGATACAAATATTGATAATAATAGTGAAATTAATGGTAATAATATTAATATTACAAATATATTACTATCAATTATATAACTTATTGACTCTTTAATATTTATAATTTACAATATATATATAATACTATTTATGTATAGAATTTATTTATACATATATATTTACATATTTATTTACACACAATTGTTCGTGAATCGCCAAGAATAGTCGAAGGGTAAATGTATACATGAAACAGTTCAAACTTTTTGAGACTCGCTTATCGTGTCGAATTCATAATAAAATTAGGTTTAAATTTGGTCTGAAATTTCCGGGTAGTCACAAAACAACAACTTGTGATCTTAAATCTTATCTAGACATCCTTAGTATGATCATCAAGTACCAACACACTTAAGCCAATGTCACTAGAACAATAATTACTATTAAAGATGACTTAGTGATTAATTAAGGCTAAATGAAGAACAATGCTTTCAAGTGTAACTAGTAAAGACTTGTAATCCTAAAATACACTTTAGATACATTTAGGATGGTCACCAAGTCCCAACTAGAGATTGCTCTTCCCTTGTGTATGTGTTGGACATTAATGTGTGCTTACACATTAATCAAGCAATATGTTATATTGCAAGAAAGCTTGCTAAAAGCTTACATTATAAGTTGTGCAAATGTTTATATAATTGATCTTAGAGTAACTATCTCTTGCTATGTGTGAGTATTACTTGCTACTTGTTAATATGTTTAATAATCATAAATTTATCAACTGAAATGTCCCGTTCATATTGATTATAAACGTTCCATATTAATTGATTTCGTTGCGAGGTTTTGACCTCTATATGAGACGTTTTTCAAAGACTGCATTCATTTTTAAAACAACCATAACATTTATTTTATCTGTAAAGGTTTAAAAAGCATTACGTAGATTACCAAATAATGATAATCTAAAATATACCGTTTACACACGAACATTACATAATGGTTTACAATAAGAATATATTACATCAAAAATAAATTTCTTGAATGCAGTTTTGCATAATATCATACAAGAATGGACTCCAAATCTTGTCCTTATTTTAGTATGCAACAACAGAAGCTCTTAGTATTCACCTGAGAATAAACATGCTCTAAACGTCACCAAAAATGTTGGTGAGTTATAGGTTTAACCTATATATATCAAATCGTAATAATAGACCACAAGATTTCATATTTCAAAACACATCCCATACATAGAGATAAAAATCATTCATATGGTGAACACCTGGTAACCGACATTAACAAGATGCATATATAAGAATATCCCCATCATTCCGGGACACCCTTCGGATATGATATAAATTTCGAAGTACTAAAGCATCCAGTACTTTGGATGGGGTTTGTTAGGCCCAATAGATCTATCTTTAGGATTCGCGTCAATTAGGGTGTCTGTTCCCTAATTCTTAGATTACCAGACTTAATAAAAAGGGGCATATTCGATTTCGATAATTCAACCATAGAATGTAGTTTCACGTACTTGTGTCTATTTTGTAAATCATTTATAAAACCTGCATGTATTCTCATCCCAAAAATATTAGATTTTAAAAGTGGGACTATAACTCACTTTCACAGATATTTCCTTCCTCGAAAATAAGACTTGGCCACGGATCGATTCACGAACCTATACAAATATGTACATATATATCAAAGTATGATCAAAATATAATTACAATCATTTTTATTATGTTTTAAAGATTTGAGTGTATTAAGTCAGATGTCCTCGTTAGTAACTACAACTAGTTGTCCACAGTTAGATGTACAGAAATAAATCGATATATATTATCTTGAATCAATCCACGACCCAGTGTATACACGTCTCAGGCTAGATCACAACTCAAAGTATATATATTTTTGGAATCAACCTCAACCCTGTATAGCTAACTCCAACATTACTGCATATAGAGTGTCTATGGTTGTTCCAAATAATATATATACATGGGTCGATATGATATGTCAAAACATTTGCATACGTGTCTATGGTATCCCAAGATTACATAATATATTAGAATACATGTATAATACAATATAAGTTAGCTAGGATATGATTTGTATAGATTTGTTAAACATTTCCCGTAGCTAAAAAGATCAAAAATATCCAATCTTGTTTTACCCATAACTTCTTCATTTTAAATCCGTTTTGAGTGAATCAAATTGCTATGGTTTCATATTGAACTCTAATTTAAGAATCTAAACATAAAAAGTATAGGTTTATAGTCAGAAATTTAAGTTACATGTCAATTATTAAAGAGATAGTCATTTCCGTCGAAAAAATGACATCTTGATGACCATTTTGGAAAACATACTTTCACTTTGAGTTTAACCATAATTTTTGGATATAGTTCATGTTCATAAGAAAAATTATTTTCCCAGAAGAACAACTTCTAAATCAAATTTTATCAAAGTTTTTAATTAACTAACCCAAAACAGCCCGCGGTGTTACTATGACGGCGTATATCCAGTTTTACGGTGTTTTTCGTGTTTTCAGGTTTTAAATCATTAAGTTAGTATATCATATAGATATAGAACATGTGTTTAGTTGATTTTAAAAGTCAATTTAGAAGGATTAACTTTTGTTTGCGAACAAGTTTAGAATTAACTAAACTATGTTCTAGTGATTACAAGTTTAAACCTTCGAATAAGATAGCTTTATATGTATGAATCGAATGATGTTATGAACATCATTACTCCCTTAAGTTTTCTAGATAAAACTACTGGAAATGAGAAAAATGGATCTAGCTTCAAAGGATTCTTGGATGGCTTGAAAGTTCTTGAAGCAGAATCATGACACGAAAACAGTTCAACTAAGATTTTCACTCGAAATAAGATTGTTATAGTTGTAGAAATTGAATCAAAGTTTGAATATGAATATTACCTTGAATTAGAAAGATAACCTACTGTAAATAACAAAGGTTTCTTGATCTTAGATGATTACTTGAAAAGGATTAGAAAGCTTGGAAGTAGACTTGCAAACTTGGAAGTATTCTTGATTTTTATGAAACTATACATATGGAATTTATGAAGAACACTTAGAACTTGAAGATGGAACTTGAGAGAGATCACTTAGATGAAGAAAATTGAAGAATGAAAGTGTTTGTAGGTGTTTTTGGTCGTTGGTATATGGATTAGATATAAAGGATATGTAATTTTGTTTTCATGTAAATAAGTCATGAATGATTACTAATATTTTTGTAATTTTATGAGATATTTCATGCTAGTTGCCAAAAGATGGTTCCCACATGTGTTAGGTGACTCACATGGGCTGCTAAGAGCTGATTATTGGAGTGTATATACCAATAGTACATACATCTAAAAGCTGTGTATTGTACGAGTACGAATACGGGTGCATACGAGTAGAATTGTTGATGAAACTGAACGAGGATGTAATTTTAAGTATTTTTGTTAAGTAGAAGTACTTTGATATGTGTCTTGAAGTCTTTCAAAAGTGTAAGAATACATATCAAAACAAAACATGTATATACATTCTAATGGAGTCTTTAAGTCTTCGTTAGTCGTTACATGTAAGTGTTGTTTTGAAACCTTTAAGTTAACGATCTTGTTAAATGTTGTTAACCCAATGTTTATTATATCTAATGAGATGTTAAATTATTATATTATCATAATATTATGATATATTAATATATCTTAATATGATATATATACATTTAAATGTCGTTACAACGATAATCGTTACATATATGTCTCGTTTCGAAATCATTAAGTTAGTAGTCTTGTTTTTACATATGTAGTTCATTGTTAACACACTTAATGATATATTTAAATATCATTTTATCATGTTAAATATAGTGTATCAATATCTTAATATGATACATATGTATTTAGTAGACGTTATCATAACGATAATCGTTATATATATCATTTCGAGTTTCTTAACTTAGTAATCTCATTTCTTATGTATATCACACATTGTTAATATACTTAGTGAGATAATTACTCATCATAATCTCATGTCAACCATATATATATATGTCTATATATACCACAACATGTAGTTTTTACAAATTTGTAACGCTCGTGAATCGCTGGTCAACTTGGGTGATCAATTGTCTATATGAAACTTATTTCATTTAATCAACTCTTAACAAGTTTGATTGCTTAACACGTTGGAAAAATTTAGTCATGTAAATATCAATCTCAATTAATATATATAAACATGGAAAAGTTCGGGTCACTACAGTACCTACCCGTTAAATAAATTTCGTCCCGAAATTTTAAGCTGTTGAAGGTGTTGACGAATCTTCTGGAAATAGATGCGGGTATTTCTTCTTCATCTAATCTTCTCGTTCCCAGGTGAACTCGGTTCCTCTACGAGCATTCCATTGAACCTTAACAATTGGTATCTTGTTTTGCTTAAGTCTCTTAACCTCACGATCCATTATTTCGACGGGTTCTTCAATGAATTGAAGTTTGTCATTGATTTGGATTTCGTTCAACGAATAGTGAGATCTTCTTTAGCAAAACATTTCTTCAAATTCGAGACGTGGAAAGTGTTATGTACAGCCGCGAGTTGTTGAGGTAGCTCCAGTTGGTAAGCTACTGGTCCGACACGATCTATAATCTTGAATGGTCCAATGTACCTTGGATTTAGTTTCCCCCGTTTACCAAATCGAACAACGCCTTTCCAAGGTGAAACCTTAAGCATGACCATTTCTCCAATTTCAAACTCTATATCTTTTCTTTTACTGTCCGCGTAGCTCTTTTGTCGACTCTGGGCGGTTTTCAATCGTTGTTGAATTTGGATGATTTTCTCGGTAGTTTCTTGTATTATGTCCGGACCCGTAATCTGCCTATCCCCCACTTCATTCCAAAAAATCGGAGACCTGCACTTTCTACCATAAAGTGCCTCAAATGGCGCCATCTCAATACTAGAATGATAACTGTTGTTGTAGGAAAATTCTGTAACGGTAGGTGTCGATCCCAACTGTTTTCAAAATCAATAACACATGCTCGTAGCATGTCTTCAAGCGTTTGTATCGTCCTTTCGCTCTGCCCATCAGTTTGTGGATGATAGGCAGTACTCATGTCTAGACGAGTCCCCAATGCTTGTTGCAACATCTGCCAGAAGCTTGAAACAAATCTACCATCCCTATCAGAGATAATAGATGTAGAGACCCGTCCTAATCCATCCGGACGAACTCCATCTCGATTATAAAAAATTCACAACAGTTGATTACATCGCGAGGTACTTGACCTCTATATGATACATTTACAAACATTGCATTCATTTTTGAAAAGACAATCTTTCATTACATCGAAGGTTGACGGCATGCATACCATTTCAAAATACATCTAACTATAATTGACTTAATAATAATCTTGGTGAACTCAATGACTCCAATGCAACGTCTTTTGACATATGCCATGAATGACTCCAAGTAATGTCTCTAATATGAGCTAATGCACAACGAAAGATTTCTTTCATAACTGAGAATAAACATGCTTTAAAGTCTCAACCAAAAGGTTGGTGAGTTCATTAATTTAACATAAATAATCATTTCATAATTTTTAATAGACCACAATATTTCATATTTCCATTTCTCATAAACATACGTCCCATACATAGAGACAAAAAATATCATTCATATGGATTGAACACCTGGTAACTGACATTCACAATATGCATATAAGAATATCCCCATCATTCCCGGATCCTCCTTCGGACATGTTATAAATTTCGAAGTACTAAAGCATCCGGTTCTTTGGATGGGGCTTGTTGGGCCCGATAGATCTATCTTTAGAGTTTGTGTCAATTAGGGTGTCTGTTCCCTGATTCTTGGATTACCAGACTTAATAAAAAGGGCATATTCGATTTCGATAATTCAACCATAGAATGTAGTTTTAAGTATTTGTGTCTATTTCGTAAAACATTTATAAAGCAGCGCATGTATTCTCAGTCCCAAAAATATATATATTGCAAAAGCATTTAAAAAGGGAGCAAATGAAAACTCACCTAATATATTTTGTAGTAAAAATACATATGACTATATTGAACAACTGAACAATGTAGGGTTGGCCTCGGATTCACGAACCTATATAATTTGTATATTCATTAATATATGATTGTAATTGAGTAAATATATATATATATATATATATATATATATATATATATATATATATATATATATATATATATATATATATATATATATATATATATATATTGTTGGTGATGTAATTGTTAATTTTTTTTTTATCTTTCATAAGTTTCATTTTTATATTTTCATTCAATATATATATATATATATATATATATATATATATATATATATATATATATATATATATATATATATATATATATATATATATATATATATATATATATATATATATATATATATATTGTTTGTTGAAACTAGTATTTATAATAATAGTAAAATAATATTTGTCATGGTAAGATGTTAATATTAGTAATACTTAATATTACAAATAAAGATAATAATGTTGATAATAATCATATAAATAATAATAATAATGGTGATATTAATAACAATACTTGTAAAACTATAAATTTTATTTTTAATGATAGTTATGATAATGATATTAATTATTATTTTAATAATACTCATAATAATAATAATTTATATGATAATAGAAATGAAAATAGAAGTATATACCCTTTTAAAATGCTTTGCTAAAATGGATTGCACTAGACTAGACTCGAACTCCTGACCACGCGCTCAACCACAAACACCCATAACCATCTGTCTGTCCATTTCGTTTCTGTTTTAACCCGAAATGAAATCATACATATCTAACTGTTCTTTCTTCTCCATAACAAAACCCAGAACTATTCATCTTATATCAAATTCATAAAATTACAGCCATCTTAACATCATCACCCAAGTTATCATTTCGTGGAATCACCATCATACTTTTCAAATCATAATCATCATTGACTTATATCATGATCATCATCAACAACGAATCATCATCATCTATATTATGATTTTATGTATCGTCATCATCTTCACAGGAATGTTTACGATCATCATTATTATACTGCGAATATCATCATCTTCATATTTCATCACCATCGTTATACAATAGAAAAGCGTAGCAGTAACAAGGTCTAATCGAAACAGTGTTATACGGGTAGCAGGATGCTCAAATGAAACAGGAACAGAAAAGTTTACTGCAGCAGCAGTTTGGGGTTCTCCGGTGGTCTTTGTCGACCAGAAACAGTAGTAGGTGATGGTGGAAGATGGTGATAGTTAAGAGTGACGAAGGTGGTGGTTCGAACAGCAGCAGTTCACGACTAGTTGTGAGGTTGTTATCAACCGTAAACAGAAAAATAATCATAGCAATAGCTGCAGTTATTGATGGTGGTTGGGTGGCGGTTCAGAGTACTTTTGAGGCTGTTTTGATGGCGAAAACAACAACCAACACTGCTGTCACAGCAGGTGGTTTCATGGGTGTCGAAATAAAAAAAAATGGTGGTTTATTGTGGTTTGTTGTGGTCATGATGTGAATAAGATGAAAACAGAAAATATAAGTAATAGAATTCAAGCATCCATGGTTGTAGTTTGTTAATGATGATGGTGGTGCTGTGGTAGTGATGGTGAACAAGGGGTGCTCCGGTGGTGGTTTGCTATGGTGATGGGTTGTTGTTGAAACCGTAAAAGAAGAAGAAGTAGAGGGAGAGAGAATAGGGGTTACAAGTGGTTCATGATTTAAGGGTGAAAGAGGATGGGGCTGTGATGATGGATTTACTGTGGCCGGTGAAGGTGGTGGATGTCATAGGTGGTTAGTGGTAGTTGAAGATGATGGGTGGTGGTTTTTGCTAAAGCTCGCGAGTAACAAAAATCTTAAAGTGAAGGTGGTGGCAATGATTCACGAGGGAAAGGGTGGCGGATGGAGGCGGTTATTGGTGATTGTAGGGTGATGATGGTGGTCGGTGATCGTGGAAGATGTCGACGAGTGGTGGCGGTTGTAATTCAATGGGGTGGTGAAGTGTTGGTGATTGATAAGTGATGACATTTATGTATATCTCAAACATATATATGTTTATATATTGAATTAGATAGAGCACATGTACATATTATATATATTATAATATTCAATATAAGACAGTAAGCAGCCGGTAAGTTTAACAATATATGCCGACAATTTTACGGAGCGTGTCCACTGCTAAACAGTTGTCGTATAAAAGTGTTCCTAAAAATCTCAAATTTTTAGATTAAATATATTTAATTATTTCACTCATTAACAGTTTGAAACCTGATCAAAAAGGTTCGATAATTATTTATTTTCTGTTCCAATTTATATGTACGGAGTACAAATATTTAAATTTAAAAACGTAAAAATATTTCTAACAAATCTGAAATCTTCATAATTGATTTACAGTTCAACCTTATCTTAGATTTTCATAAACTCATGTTAAATCTATATGAACGCTAATGAAATGTCAACCGAGTGTTTCCGACGTTTACTAATTAAACTCAAAATCATTTATTTTTAATATATTCACATTCTATATAAAAATAGTTTTAAAAATAGTATGTTTAATTACTAAAACAAATGTATTATATATTTTTAAACAATTAGATTTAATATAACTTTATATATTTACACATAATATTTATATACATAATTATATATATCTATATATTTATAAATATGGTTTCCATTACATCGCATGTTATTTTACATATTTGATTCTAACAGTTTAATCATATATTATTTCTATAATATCTATATGCATCTATTTATATAGTTGTTCGTGAATCGTCGGGAATAGTCGAAGGGTAATTGATTACATGAACACAATTCAAAGTTCTTGAAAACATCAACATTACAGACTTTGCTTATCGTGTCAAAACTATATAAAGATTAAGTTTAAATTTGGTCGGAAATTCTCGGGTCGTCACAGTACCTACCCGTTAAAGAAATTTCGTCTCGAAATTTGAGTAAGGTGGTCATGGCTAACAATAAAAATGTTTTCATGACGAATATGAGTTGATAAATTGAGTTTTATCACTGTTGAGTAATATGGATAAGATAATTCGATTACTCGAAGGGTACGAGTGAAGTTATCACCAAAGAGTTTAATAGGAAAGTAAAGATTCATTCTTGACTTTTAACAGAGTCAGGATTGAATTTAGAAAATAGGATGCGTCTTATCTTTTGACATTGTCTTGATTGAATTCCGGAATTTAAGGGATTTGAAGAAAATCTTCGAAATCTAAAAGATTTGATTCTTCTGCGAATAAGGAAATTAAGATCTCTATAATTAAATACGGTGATCTGCCTTAGTTACTCTGTTTGATATTTCCATTATAAATTAAACTCTTCCGTTTCATTATTCTCACCATTCTTATACTTTCTTTCTTAGTGCGTGCATCCAAAAGATTGTGAAAATGCCTAATCTCCTTCTAATCCTTGATGTTTTCCTAATTATCATTTCTGTCATCCTTCTTTTCAATCTTCCACCAGAAGAATCTATTTACTTCTACTATTACCTTGAGATGATACTATTCTTAATTATACCGTGTCTTTATATTGCTATTTGTATTAATAT